>NC_057808.1:13945890-13961060 GCF_018294505.1 Triticum aestivum | reverse complement strand
ATGCCCGGTTTTAACAATTTCCAACACCGTAACATATCCGGCCATTTATTGGTCTTTTTTGACAGGGAAAACTCCAGAACATGCAAAATTGTTAAAAACCAAAACAACTTGGCATGGTGCCTTTAGTTGGTCCCAAAAGTCCATGAAAAAGTAAACGAACTTACTGACAAAGCTCGTAGATGATGTAACCGTGTTTTAATTTTAATAAAGCTAGCCATGATGACCTTCCTTCAAAAAGAAAGTATTGGGTCCATTTCAATGATTTCGAGAAACAACGTGATGTCAAACGGATCCTTCCGGCCTACCCGGACACCTTCTGTTGAACATGCTCTAGTTTTGGACATTTTTGAAATGACCCCAAAATTTTCAAGCAGGTGTGCATGCCCATGATAAGCATCCATGCTAGGTTTGAGCGATTTCCGACACCGTATGCAAGTTGCGAGACGTCCAAACATTTATCGGCATTTTTTGACCGATAAAGTCCAGAAGATGCAAAATATGTTGAAAATCAAAAAAACTTGGCATGATGCCTTGATTTGGTCATAAAAGGACATGAAAAAATTGGGGCCATTTTAAAGATGACGGGAAACCACGTGCTCTCAGACGGAGCCTTTTGGCCTACCCGAACATCAATTCGTTGAACTTGGTGTTTTTTGGTACATTCATGAAATGACCTCAACTTTTACCATTAGATCGGCACGGCCATGGTAGGCATTCATATCAGGTTTGAAGGAAAATATTTAAAATCATAATTTAAACATGTACTTAAATTTTTTATTTTTATTTTTCCCTGTTTCTGTGCGCCGCAATGAACCGGCCTAGTCGGACGGCCTCCTGTGTAAAAAGTATTTAATTCGTGAACACTTTTTAAAAATTCAGAACAATAATGAAGGTATAATTCGCAAACGGGGTCACAATAATTAAAGCTCGGAGCACCCAGCACTCTTACCTTACATATTCATCTTGTCCGGTCGCCCGTAGCAGCGCGGGCGCAGCGAGGCCCATCGGCTGGTGCAGGATCCAGGGCTTCGATTCGCCGGGAAGGGAGGATCCGGCGGTGCTCTGTTTTTGCGGCAGGCGCAACAAGGGGACGTGGAGAAGGAAAGGGAGCGAGCTAGCGGCGACCATATGCATGACGACGAGGTGGCGGCGTGCGACATTGGTAGGTGCAAGTGACAATGGAGGCTGCAGGAGCGGCCAGGGTACCGGTGAGGAGATGCACTGCGGCTGACACCTACTACCCCGTGTCATTCCCCTGCTGGAAAAATGGAAAATAAACAGAGGAAAACCCGTGAAAGATTAAATAGTGCCACTACATGCCTATTTTAGCACGACACAACCCGTGGAGGATTCGAAGGCCTGACAATCAGAACATGAAGTTTTTTTTTCGAAAAGGGGATCTCCCCGGCCTCTGCATCAGAGTGATGTATACGGCCATCTTATTAACGAAATAAAAGGTTCCAACAAGGTTCCAAAGTCTCCGACTGAAAAGTAATAAAAAGACAGCTCACACAGAGCTAAAGAGGCTGGACACACAGACTAGCTAAAATAAGACGCCACAACCGGCTGGCTAAAGACAGATAGGTAAACTAATTGCCTATCCTATTACATGACCGTCATCCAAACCGGTTGAAGATATCCCGAGCTACCATCTCCCAGCGGATAGATCCAGTAACCAAATGCTCCCTGGCCTCCATCGGAGTGAGTAGCGACCATGAACGGATCACGGCCGTTGCTCGGAAAATAACCTGTAAAAAGTGAATACGTGATGTTCTGTTAAAAACCAAATCATTTCTGCAAGTCCAGATAGTCCACAACAAAGCGCAAACTCCAACACGAAGATGTCTCGCTAATTCAGGCTCAATCCCAGTGAGCCATGTCCCAAATAACGTAGTGACAGAATCCGGTGGAGTAATATTAAAAGCAATGTGAACCGTCCGCCAAAGTACTCTGGCAAACGGGCAATCAAAAAAGAGATGTTTGATCGTCTCGTCCCGATCACAGAAGCTACACCTCGTAGGTCCTGTCCAATTACGCTTAATCAAGTTATCCTTGGTTAAAATAACCTGTTTATGGACAAACCACATAAACACTTTTATTTTCAAAGGAACTTTGACAGCCCAAACATGCTTGGAGGTAGGAATGGAGCTTGAATTAATTACATCAATATACATTGATTTAATCGTGAATACTCCAGACCTAGTCAGTTTCCGGCGTAATTCATCGGGTTGTGGAGAAAGATGGACATCCATTAGTCTCCGAACTAGACGGAGCCAATCTTCCCAACGATTGCCCACTAACGACCGTCTGAACTGAATATTAAGGGGGATGGATTGAAACACCGTAGCAACGAACACCTCACGTCGTTGAACAATACGATATAGAGACGGATATTGAATGGCCAAGGGTGTCTCGCCGAGCCAAGTATCCTCCCAGAAGCGTGTACTAGCACCGTTGCCAATAACGACCTTTGTCCTATTAAACAGAGATTGTTTGACTTTCATCAGGCCTTTCCAGAAAGGCGAGTCAGTTGGCCTAACTGTGATCTGGGACAAGGACTTTGTCTGGAGGTACTTGTTGCGAAGGATTTGGGCCCACATGGCATCAGTCTCAAAAGAAAGCTTCCACAGCCACTTGCAAAGAAGGCATCTGTTCTTGACTTCAAGATTCTCAATACCAAGACCCCCTTGGTCTTTCGGTCTACAGATGATATCCCATTTTGCAAGTCTGTATTTTTTTTTAGATCATCACCCTGCCAAAAGAAGCGTGATCGATAAAAGTCCAGTCTTTTCCTAACACCAACTGGGACTTGAAAGAACGATAAGAGAAACATAGGCATACTCGTGAGCACCGAATTAATTAGAATTAATCGGCCTCCATATGACATGAGCTTGCCCTTCCAGCAACTCAGTTTCTTCTCGAACCGGTCTTCGATGCACTTCCATTCTCTGTTGGTCAGCTTTCTATGGTGGATTGGAATACCTAGGTAAGAGAAAGGTAAATCCCCCAAGTCGCACCCAAACAATTGCCGATAAGCCTCCTGTTCGTCTTTGACTCTATGCATGACGACGAGGTGGCGGCGTGCGACATTGGTTGGTGCAAGTGACGATGGAGGCTGCGGGAGCGGCCAGGGTACCGGTGAGGAGATGCACTGCGGCTGACACCTACTACCCCGTATCATTCCCCTGCTGGAAAAATGGAAAATAAACAGAGGAATACCCGTGAAAGATTAAATAGTGCCACTACATGCCTATTTTAGCACGACACAACCCGTGGAGGATTCGGAGGAACTACTCGTCGTGACAATCAGAACATGAAGTGGTTTGTGTATATATGGTAGGTTAAATACTATATATTGTGACACTAACAGAATTTGAATTCAAAATTCGTTTGAATACTTTCGGTGAAGAAAGCCCTGAAACTTTTGAGATTTCTGGGAAACAAAATTTCCATCCCCCCTCCTGGTAAAAACAAACGGTATCAACACGTGACATGTGTTACAAGCAGCCAATACACCTGATTTATAAGTAGAGAGAATATCTAAATGTCCATGTAGATGACAGTTCATTCGGAAATCGTGTCTTTCATATTCTGGTAAGAGAGATTACAACAATGGTCACAAATACTCAGTTTTGGGGGCGTTGTAGCTGTCCTTAAGGAATGGTAAGCTGATGGCACGGCTACATAGTTTTACCCACCTTATTCTAACAGACTTAACAGACCTGAAAACTCACTGTTTACAATGTTATTCAGTACCATGACATTGGGCATCCAGGACAAATAGCCAGATCTGAAAAAACTCTTCAACTTTGGCTTCCGTAATGGAAGAGAACAGCCTGGCCACACACTTGAGCAGCCATCTTCCTCCTACTACTGGTTGTCCAACCTTTCAACTGCGAGATCCACGATGTGGGTTGAATCTGCAAAAATCCATTAGACTCACAAGAACAACAATTGTACAAAATCATTGCCTAATTTTATAGTGGAGTTCCATGTAGAAATGGCTCGTCTAAATTTGTGAGTATTATGATGCTAGTAGTACAGTAAATGCTTACCATGATCTTTTGCTTTCTTCCAATATTTCAGAGTATTCCATAGATTGGAACTGGAGTAATATCAAAGGAAACATATGTAAACTCATAGCACCGGGACCTTTAACATCCTAATTCCTAAGGCATGTGAGTAGATGTGTGACTGCATATATAGCATTTGATAGCCAAGCATACGATAAGTGTTGGGAAAGTCATTCTGGAACTGTTTTAGCATATTTCATCATGTAAGCAGACACTATGTTTATGTTGTGTTGCAAAAAGAGAAAAAGATAAAAGAAGGCGAAAACTTCATGACATGAGTAGTTGAGTGTCAATTGCATGAACTGTAGTGACAAGTTTACGGATGTCCATTTGTATAAATACTCTCCTTTAGGCCTTACTCATCCCAAACTTGTGATTCGCAAATGTAAAATCTGTCTACCGACCAAGCGGTCTGAAATATTGGAGGAAAACAACGTCCTAGCACTGGCTGTAGGAAAACACATATATATATTCTACCCAAGCATTAATGTATATGTATGTAATATACTGCAGGACCACCGGTCTCTGATTCCTTTTGCGTGTGAATAATATTATCTTTGCAAAAAAAGTGCTTTTTTTATAATGATGTATTTCTTAACTCATAATGTCACATCAAACGATACAAAATACAATGAGTACACAACCGGTCTCTGCACGATTATGATGCAAACAAGAAAAAGAAAAACACGTTTCTGTTTTCTTTCCCTTCACATCGACCATCTCATTGTAGCTGGAGTCAGGCTTTCCCAATAGTTGATCAGGAAATTAACTGACTGTGTGACCGTTGCTTCACCGAAAATGTTGCTCAGCACCATGGTTTGATCGCACCTACACTCAGTACCGTCCATCTTAGACAACACTTTTTGGTATATGTGCCACTTACCCTTCACAAAGTATGACGGGAACCATCAACAATTGCTAAACATGCCCAACTCTACAAAATCTATTGGATGCAAAGACTCGTTAGGGAATAAAATACTACCAGTCCATCGATGCCATGGCAATTTTTTTAATGTGCCTCGTTATACACCCCTAGAGTGGCCCCACACCCGGGTTGTCCGCAAACAAATATAACAGAGAATATGTACTACAGAAAACACACACCTTTATAACTTCGCATGTCTTGCTTGCTGGCCAGACAAGAAAATTTGATGAATATCTTCGAGCTGAGGTCTGTATTTTTTCTATCTAGGAAAGCTATTTCTCGAGATGCATCTTCTGTACCAAGATCTTTTTTTTTTGCGGAAACACATTTTTTTAATTCAAATCTTCACCAAGTTTATAGAGATCTTTTTATCTGTTTTTTTTCTTTGTGTTGGATACTCTTATAGGAGTGGTTTTTAATGTGCTGACTGCATGAATATCCTTAGCATACATAAAAAAAGGAAATCATCAACCAATAGAGCATCCTTTTCAACTACAATATCTCCAAGCCTCTCACCCGGACAAACTACATTCTCTAGCGAGCCCAAGCACGATCCCAGATATTGGGCGCCGGCTTGTATGGCTATATCGATCAATCCATAGAAGAACCTCGCAAAATAATCTCCACCAAAGACAAAGATGGCAAGGATCAAGTAGTCTCCAATCCTGCCTATACCCCTTGGCTAGTCCAAGATCAACAAATCGTAGCATACCTTCTCCGCGATCTGTCAAAAGAGGTACTTGTTCAAGTGGCATCGCTTGAGTCATCACGTGCAATCTGGGCTGCGTTGGCAAATATGTTCTCTGCAGTATCATTATCCCGTGTGAACAATATCCGATCTGCCCTTACCAATGCACATAAAGGATCCCAATCGGCCTCGGCGTACTTCGGCCACATGCGCTCCCTCTCCGATGAGCTCGCGGCGACGGGCAAACCACTCAGGGAGGGGGAGCTCATCTCCTTTATCGTCGACAGGCTCGATATGGAGTATCAGCCGATCATCTCTGCACTCGACGTCCACACCGAGCCCATCACCATCGACGCACTTTTTTCTCTGGTGGCGAACTTCGACCAACGGGTCGAGATGTTCCACGGGAACGGCGCGGGTGGCTTCAAATCTTCCGCGAATGCTGCCTCTAGGGGTCGCTCGGGCGGCAACAAAGGAGGCTACCGTAACCAGAGTGGTGGTCACGGCGGCGGCTACCCTGGTGGTGTATCTGGTAGCAGCAGCCATCGCGCTGGCGGCGGCTATGCTGCTGGAGTAGGCGGCTACAACAATGGTAGTGGCCCTGGTGGCGGCTATCACCAGAACAGCGGTGGGGGAGGAGGATATCAGGGTGCTGGTGGTGGCAGTGGTGGCTACTACTACCACTAGAACAACTCAGGTGGCATCAACAACTCTCGGCGCCCCCCGGCAACAACAACAGGGGGCGCAACAGTAACTTTCAAGAGTATGATGGCTACGAGGGTAAATGTCAAATCTATAAAAAAACAAACCACATTGCAAAAGACCGCGATTGGCGTTACGCCGATGATAATTCCCCCCAAAAAGAAAGTTGCAGCTACAGCCGATGTGTCCTACGGTGTCGATACCAACTGGTATATGGACATGGGGCCACCAATCACATCACCGGTGAACTGGAGATGCTAACCATGCATGAAAAGTATCATGGCCATTGTTGGGGAACGTAGCATGCAATTTCAAAAAAAAAAATCCTACGCTCACGCAAGATCTATCTAGGAGATGCATAGCAACGAGAGGGGGAGAGTGTGTTCACGTACCCTCGTAGACCGAAAGAGGAAGCGTTTGTTAACGCAGTTGATGTAGTCGAACTTTTTCTCGTTCCGACCGATCAAGCACCGAACGTACGGCACCTCCGAGTTCTGCACACGTTCAGCTCGATGACGTCCCTTGAACTCTTGATCCAGCAAAGTGTCGAGGGAGAGTTACGTCAGCACGACGGCGTGGTGACGGTGATGGTGAAGTGATCCGCGCAGGGCTTCATCTAAGCACTTTGTGAATATGACCGGAGGCGTAAACTGTGGAGGGGGGCGCCGCACACGGCTTGGAACAATTGATGTGTGTTGTAGGTGCCCCCCACGTATATAAAGTGTTGGAAATATGCCCTAGAGGCAATAATAAATAGGTTATTATTATATTTCCTTGTTCATGATAATCGTTTATTATCCATGCTAGAATTGTATTGATAGGAAACTCAGATACATGTGTGGATACATAGACAACACCATGTCCCTAGTAAGCCTCTAGTTGACTGGCTCGTTGATCAATAGATGGTTACGGTTTCCTGACCATGGACATTGGATGTCGTTGATAACGGGATCACATCATTAGGAGAATGATGTGATGGACAAGACCCAATCCTAAGCCTAGCAGAAGATCGTGTAGTTCGTTTGCTAAGAGCTTTTCTAATGTCAAGTATCATTTCCTTAGACCATGAGATTGTGCAACTCCCGGATACCGTAGGAATGCTTTGGGTGTACCAAACGTCACAACGTAACTGGGTGGCTATAAAGGTGCACTACAGGTATCTCCGAAAGTGTCTGTTGGGTTGGCACGAATCGAGACTGGGATTTGTCACTCCGTGTAAACGGAGAGGTATCTCTGGGCCCACTCGGTAGGACATCATCATAATGTGCACAATGTGACCAAGGAGTTGATCACGGGATGATGTGTTACGGAACGAGTAAAGAGACTTGCCGGTAACGAGATTGAACAAGGTATCGGGATACCGACGATCGAATCTCGGGCAAGTAACATACCGATAGACAAAGGGAATTGTATACGGGATTGATTGAATCCTCGACATCGTGGTTCATCCGATGAGATCATCGAGGAGCATGTGGGAGCCAACATGGGTATCCAGATCCCGCTGTTGGTTATTGACCGGAGAGTCGTCTCGGTCATGTCTGCGTGTCTCCCGAACCCGTAGGGTCTACACACTTAAGGTTCGGTGACGCTAGGGTTGTAGAGATATTAGTATGCGGAAATCCGAAAGTTGTTCGGAGTCCCAGATGAGATCCCGGACGTCACGAGGAGTTCCGGAATGGTCCGGAGGTAAAGATTTATATATGGGAAGTCTTATTTTGGTCGCCGGAAAAGTTTCGCGCATTATCGGTATTGTACCGGGAGTGCCGAAAGGGGTCCGGGGGTCCACCAGCCCCGGGGGGCCACATGGGCTGTGGGGGTGCGCCTTGGCCTATATGGGCCAAGGGAACCAGCCCCAAGAGGCCCATGCGCCAAGAGATAAGATAAAGGGAGAGTCCTAAAGGGGGAAGGCACCTCCGAGGTGCCTTGGGGAGGATGGACTCCTCCCTGGCCGCACCCTTCCTTGGAGGAAGGGCCAAGGCTGCGCCCCCCTCTCCCTTGGCCCTATATATAGTGGGGGGGGGGGGGGGAGGGAGGGCAGCAGCAATCCAAGCCCTGGCGCCTCCCTCTCCCTCCCGTGACACCTCCTCCTCCCCGCTTGCGCTTGGCGAAGCCCTGCCGGGATCCCGCTACTTCCACCACCACGCCGTCGTGCTGCTGGATCTCTATCAACCTCTCCTCCCCCTTGCTGGATCAAGAAGGAGGAGACATCGCTGCTCCGTACGTGTGTTGAACACGGAGGTGCCGTCCGTTCGGCGCTAGGATCATCGGTGATTTGGATCACGACGAGTACGACTCCATCAACCCCGTTCTCTTGAACGCTTCCGCTCGCGATCTACAAGGGTATGTAGATGCACTCCTTCCCTCTCGTTGCTAGTAAACTCCATAGATTGATCTTGGTGATGCGTAGAAAATTTTGAATTTCTGCTACGTTCCCCAATAGTGGCATCATGAGCTAGGTCTATGCGTAGTTTCTATGCACGAGTAGAACACAAAGCAGTTGTGGGCGTAGATGTTGCCAATTCTTCTTGCTGCTACTAGTCTTATCTTGTTTCGGCGGCATTGTGGGATGAAGCGGCCCGGACCGACCTTACACGTACGCTTACGTGAGACAGGTTCCACCGACTGACATGCACTAGTTGCATAAGGTGGCTAGCGGGTGTCTGTCTCTCCCACTTTAGTCGGAACGGATTCGATGAAAAGGGTCCTTATGAAGGGTAAATAGAAATTGGCATATCACGTTTTGGTTTTACGTAGGTAAGAAACGTTCTTGCTAGAAACCTATACAAGCCACGTAAAAACTTGCAACAACAATTAGAGGACGTCTAAATTGTTTTTGCAGCATGTGCTATGTGATGTGATATGGCCAGAAGATGTGATGAATGATATATGTGATGTATGAGATTGATCATATTCTTGTAATAGGAATCATGACTTGCATGTCGATGAGTATGACAACCGGTAGGAGCCATAGGAGTTGTCTTTATTTTTTGTATGACCTGCGTGCCATTGAATAACGCCATGTAAATTACTTTACTTTATTGCTAAGCACGTTAGCCATAGAAGTAGAAGTAATCGTTGGCGTGACAACTTCATGAAGACACAATGATGGAGATCATGGTGTCATGCCGGTGACAAAGATGATCATGGTGCCCCGAAGATGGAGATCAAAGGAGCAAAATGATATTGGCCATATCATGTCACTATTTGATTGCCTGTGATGTTTATCATGTTATGCATCTTATTTGCTTAGAACGACGGTAGTAAGTAAGATGATCCCTCACTAAAATTTCAAGAGACGTGTTCCCCCTAACTGTGCACCGTTGCGAAGGTTCGTTGTTTCGAAGCACCACGTGATGATCGGGTGTCATAGATTCTAACGTTCGAATACAACGGGTGTTGTCGAGCCTAGCATGTACAGACATGGCCTCGGAACACATGCAAAACACTTAGGTTGACTTGACGAGCCTAGCATGTACAGACATGGCCTCGGAACACAAGAGACCGAAAGGTCGAACATGAGTCGTATAGCAGATACGATCAACATGGAGATGTTCACCGATGATGACTAGTCCGTCTCACGTGATGATCGGACACGGCCTAGTTTGACTCGGATCATGTATCACTTAGATGACTAGAGGGATGTCTATCTAAGTGGGAGTTCAATAATCAGATGAACTTCATTATCATGAACATAGTCAAAAGGTCTTTACAAATTGTGTCATACGCTTTAGTTCTACTGTTTAAGATATGTTCCTAGAAAAATTTAGTTGAAAGTTGGTTGTAGCAATTATGCGGACTGGGTCCGTGAACTGAGGATTGTCCTCATTGCTGCACAGAAGGCTTATGTCCTTAATGCACCGCTCGGTGTGCTGAACCTCAGCGTCATCTGTAGTGTTGCGAAACATCTGACATACACGTTTTGATGACTACGTGATAGTTCAGTGCGTAATGCTAACGGTTTAGAATTGTGGCACCAAAGACGGTTTTTGAAATGTCGCAGAACATATGAGATGTTCCGAAGACTGAAATTGGGATTTCAGACTAGTGCCCGCGTCAAGAGGTATGAGACCTCTGACAAGTTTCTTAAGCCTGCAGACTAAGGGAGAAAAGCTCAATCGTTGAGCGTGTGCTCAGATTGTCTGAGTGCCACAATCGCTAGAATCG
Organism: Triticum aestivum; assembly: GCF_018294505.1. Taxonomy (NCBI): domain Eukaryota; kingdom Viridiplantae; phylum Streptophyta; class Magnoliopsida; order Poales; family Poaceae; genus Triticum; species Triticum aestivum. Next base: position 13,950,508 of record NC_057808.1, on the reverse strand, counting down.
AGTGGGGGTTAATCTTCCAGATGAGATAGTGATGGTTCTCCATAGTCACTGCCACCAAGCTATTAGAGCTTCGTGATGAACTATAACATATCAAGGATAGATGATGATCCTTGAGCAACTCGCGATGTTTGACACCGCGAAAGTAGAAATCAAGAAGGAGCATCAATTGTTGATGGTTAGTAAAACCACTAGTTTCTAGAAGGGCAAGGGCAAAAGGGATACTTCATGAAACAGCAAGTCATTTGCTGCTCTAGTGAAGAATCCCAAGGTTGAACCCAAACCTGAGACTAAGTGCTTCTGTAATGAGAGGAACGGTCACTGAAGCAGTACTACCCTAGATACTTGGTAGATGAGAAGGCAGGCAAGGTCGACAGAAGTATATTGGATATACATTATATGAATGTGTACTTTACTAGTACTCCTAGCGGCACCAGGGTATTAGATACCGGTTCGGTTGCTAAGTGTTAGTAACTCGAAATAAAAGCTGCGGAATAAACGGAGACTAGCTAAAGGTGAGATGACGATATGTGTTGGAAGTGTTTCCAAGGTTGATGTGATCAAGCATCGCATGCTCCCTCTACCATCGAGATTTGGTGTTTGCGTTGAGCATGATTGGATTATGTTTATCGCAATACAGTTGTTCATTTAAGGAGAATAATGGTTACTCTATTTATTTGAATAATACCTTCAATGGTCTTGCACCTAAAATGAATCTCGATCGTAGTGATACACATGTTCATGCCAAAAGATATAAGATAGTAATGATAGTACCACATACTTGTGGCACTGCCACTTGAGTCATATTGGTATAGAAACGCATGAAGAAGCTCCATGTAGATGGATCTTTGGACTCACTCGTTTTTGAAAAGATTGAGACATGCGAAGCATGTCTATTGGTATATATGCATGAAGAAACTCCATGCAGATGGATCGTTTGGACTCACTTGATTTTGAATCACTTGAGACATGCAAATCATACCACATGGGCAAGATGACTGAAAGGCCTCGTTTTCAGTAAGATGGAACAAGAGAGCAACTTATTGGAAGTAATACATTTTGATGTATGCAGTCCAATGAGTGCTGAGGCATGCAGTGGATATCGTTATGTTCTTACTTCACAGACGATTTGAGTAGATGCTGAGTGTATTTACTTGATGAAACACAAGTTTGAATTATTGAAAGGTTCAAGTAATTTCAGAATGAAGTTGAAGATCGTCGTGACAAGAGGATAAAATGTCTGTGATATGATCATAGAGATGAGTATCTGAGTTACGAGTTTGGCACACAATTAAGACATTGTGGAAAGTGTTTCACAATTAAATACCGCCTGGAACACCATAGTGTGATGGTGTGTCCGAACATCATAACTGCACCCTATTGGATATGGTGCATACCATGATGTCTCTTATCGAATTTCCACTATCGTTTATGGGTTAGGCATTAGAGACAACCGCATTCACTTTAAATAGGGCACCACGCAATTCCGTTGAGACGACACAGTTTAGAGAAACCTAAGTTGTCGTTTCTTAAAAGTTTGGGGCTGCGATGCTTATGTGAAAAAGTTTCAGGCTGATAAGCTCGAACCCAAAGCGGATAAATGCATCTTCATAAGAATACCTAAAACAGTTGGGTATACCTCGTATTTCAGATCTGGAAGCAAAAGTAATTGCTTCTAGAAACGAGTCCTTTCTCGAGGAAAAGTTTCTCTCGAAAGAATTGAGTGGGAGGATGGTGGAGACTTGATAAGGTTATTGAACCGTCACTTCAACTAGTGTGTAGCAGGGCACAGGAAGTTGTTCCTGTTGCACCTATACCAATTGAAGTGGAAGCTTATGATAGTGATCATGAAACTTCGGATCAAGTCACCTCCAAACCTCGTAGGACGACGAGGATGCGTGCTACTTCAGAGTGGTACGTGATGCTGTCTGAGATATTATGTTGTTGGACAATACTGAACCTACGAGCTATGGAGAAGCGATGGTGAGCCCATATTCCGACAAATGGTTAGAAGCCATGAAATCCGAGATAAATGGATCTTTGAGAAGAAGACGGACGTGGACGGTAATGTTACCGTCTATGAAGCTCGACTTGTGGCAAAGAGTATTTCCACAAGTTCAAGGAGTTGACTACGATGAGGTTTTCTCATCCGTAGCGATGCTTAAGTCCGACGGAATCATGTTAGCATTAGCTGCATTTATGAAATCTGGCAGATGGATGTCAAAACAAGTTTCCTTACCAGTTTTCGTAAGGAAAGGTTGTATGTGATACAATCAGAAAGGTTTTGTCGATCCTAAGGATGTTAAAAGGTATGCTAGCTCCAGCGATCCTTCCATGGATTAGAGCAAGCATCTCGGAGTCAGAATATACGCTTTGATGGAGTGATCAAAGTTTTTGGGTTTATACAAAGTTTGTTAGAAACTTGTATTTACAATAAAGTGAGTGGAAGCGCTACAACATTTCTGATAAGTATATGTGAATGACATATTGTTGATTCGAAATGATGTAAAATTTCTGGAAAGCATAAAGGGTTGTTTGAAAGGAGTTTTTCAAAGGAAGACCTGGATAAAGCTGCTTACATATTGGGCATCAAGATCTATAGAGATAGATCAAGACGCCTGATGATACTTTCAAAGAACGCACACCTTGACATGATTTTGAAAGAGTTCAAAATAGATCAGCAAAGAAGGAGTTCTTGGCTGTGTTACAAGGTGTGAGTATTGAGTAAGACTCAAGACCTGACCACAGCAGAAGAGAGAGAAAGGACGAAGGTCGTCCCCTATGCTTTAAACGTAGGCTCTACAGTATGCTATGCTGTGTACCGCACATGAAGTGTGCCTTGCCATGAAGGTCAAGGGATACAATAGTGATCCGGGAATGGATCACATGACAGCGGTCGAACTTATCCTTAGTACCTAGTGGACTAAGGAATTTTCTCGATTATGGAGGTGAAAGGGAGTTCGTCGTAAAGGGTTACGTCGATGCGAACTTTGACACTAATCCGGATGACTCTGAGTAGTAAACCGGATTCGTATAGTAGAGCAATTATTTGAAATGGCTCCAAATAGCGCGTGGTAGCATCCACAAGATGACATAGATATTCGTAAAGCACACACGGATCTGAAAGGTTCAGACCCGTTGACTAATAACCTCTCTCACAAGCATAACATGATCAAACCAGAACTCATTGAGTTTAATCACATAGTGATGTGAACTAGATTGTTGACTCTAGTAAACTCTTTGGATGTTGGTCACATGGTGATGTGACCTATGAGTGTTAATCACATGGTGATGTGGACTAGATTATTGACTCTAGTGCAAGTGGGAGACTGTTGGAAATATGCCCTAGAGGCAATAATAAATAGGCTATTATTATATTTCCTTGTTCATGATAATCGTTTATTATCCATGCTAGAATTGTATTGATAGGAAACTCAGATACATGTGTGGATACATAGACAACACCATGTCCCTAGTAAGCCTCTAGTTGACTGGCTCGTTGATCAATAGATGGTTACGGTTTCCTGACCATGGACATTGGATGTCGTTGATAACGGGATCACATCATTAGGAGAATGATGTGATGGACAAGACCCAATCCTAAGCCTAGCAGAAGATCGTGTAGTTCGTTTGCTAAGAGCTTTTCTAATGTCAAGTATCATTTCCTTAGACCATGAGATTGTGCAACTCCCGGATACCGTAGGAATGCTTTGGGTGTACCAAACGTCACAACGTAACTGGGTGGCTATAAAGGTGCACTACAGGTATCTCCGAAAGTGTCTGTTGGGTTGGCACGAATCGAGACTGGGATTTGTCACTCCGTGTAAACGGAGAGGTATCTCTGGGCCCACTCGGTAGGACATCATCATAATGTGCACAATGTGACCAAGGAGTTGATCACGGGATGATGTGTTACGGAACGAGTAAAGAGACTTGCCGGTAACGAGATTGAACAAGGTATCGGGATACCGACGATCGAATCTCGGGCAAGTAACATACCGATAGACAAAGGGAATTGTATACGGGATTGATTGAATCCTCGACATCGTGGTTCATCCGATGAGATCATCGAGGAGCATGTGGGAGCCAACATGGGTATCCAGATCCCGCTGTTGGTTATTGACCGGAGAGTCGTCTCGGTCATGTCTGCGTGTCTCCCGAACCCGTAGGGTCTACACACTTAAGGTTCGGTGACGCTAGGGTTGTAGAGATATTAGTATGCGGAAATCCGAAAGTTGTTCGGAGTCCCAGATGAGATCCCGGACGTCACGAGGAGTTCCGGAATGGTCCGGAGGTAAAGATTTATATATGGGAAGTCTTATTTTGGTCGCCGGAAAAGTTTCGCGCATTATCGGTATTGTACCGGGAGTGCCGAAAGGGGTCCGGGGGTCCACCAGCCCCGGGGGGGCCACATGGGCTGTGGGGGTGCGCCTTGGCCTATATGGGCCAAGGGAACCAGCCCCAAGAGGCCCATGCGCCCAGAGATAAGATAAAGGGAGAGTCCTAAAGGGGGAAGGCACCTCCGAGGTGCCTTGGGGAGGATGGACTCCTCCCTGGCCGCACCCTTCCTTGGAGGAAGGGCCAAGGCTGCGCCCCCCCTCTCCCTTGGCCCTATATATAG
>NC_057808.1:13942995-13945658 GCF_018294505.1 Triticum aestivum | reverse complement strand
CCAAGCCCTGGCGCCTCCCTCTCCCTCCCGTGACACCTCCTCCTCCCCGCTTGCGCTTGGCGAAGCCCTGCCGGGATCCCGCTACTTCCACCACCACGCCGTCGTGCTGCTGGATCTCAATCAACCTCTCCTCCCCCCTTGCTGGATCAAGAAGGAGGAGACGTCGCTGCTCCGTACGTGTGTTGAACGCGGAGGTGCCGTCCGTTCGGCGCTAGGATCATCGGTGATTTGGATCACGACGAGTACGACTCCATCAACCCCGTTCTCTTGAACGCTTCCGCTCGCGATCTACAAGGGTATGTAGATGCACTCCTTCCCTCTCGTTGCTAGTAAACTCCATAGATTGATCTTGGTGATGCGTAGAAAATTTTGAATTTCTGCTACGTTCCCCAATATAAAGGAGGGAGGGGGAGGAGGCCGGCCCTAGGCGCGCCCAAGTAGGAGGAATCCTACTTGGGCTCCTAGTTGGATTCGGTCCCCCTTTCCTTTTACCGGCGGGGGAAAGGGGGAAAGAGAGAGAGGGGGAGAAGGAAAGGGGGCGCCGCCTCCTCCCCTAGTCCAATTCGGCCTCCTTCCCTGTGGGGGGCGCGCCACCCCTTTGTGGGCTGGTGTGCCTCCCTCCTATGGCCCATATGGCCCATATCTTCCCCCAGGGGGTTCCGGTAACCCCCCCGGTACTCCGATATGTACCCGATACATTAGGGAACACTTCCGGTGTCCGAATACTATCATCCAATATATCAATCTTTACCTCTCGACCATGACTCCTCGTCATGTCCGTGATCTCATCCGGAACTCCGAACAACATTCGGTCACCAAATCACATAACTCATATAATACAAATCGCCATCGAACGTTAAGCGTGCGGACCCTACGGGTTCAAGAACTATGTAGACATGACCGAGACACCTCTCCGGTCAATAACCAACAATGGAACCTGGATGCTCATATTGGTTCCCACATATTCTATGAAGATCTTTATCGGTCGTACCATAATGACAATATACGTTATTCCCTTTGTCACCGTTATGTTACTTGCCCGAGATTCGATCGTCGGTATCTTCATACCTAGTTCAATCTTGTTACCGGCAAGTCTCTTTACTCATTCCGTAATACATCATCCTGCAACTAACTCATTAGTCACATTGCTTGCAAGGCTTATGATGATGTGCATTACCAAGAGGGCCAAGAGATACCTCTCCGATACTCGGAGTGACAAATCCTAATCTCGATCTATGCCAACTCAACAAACACCTTCGGAGATGCCTGTAGAGCATCTTTATAATCACCCAGTTACGTTGTGACGTTTGATAGCACACAAGGTATTCCTCCGGTATCCGGGAGTTGCATAATCTCATAGTCAAAGGAATATGTATATGACATGAAGAAAGCAATAGCAATAAAACTTAACGATCATTATGCTAAGCTAACGGATGGGTCTTGCCTATCACATCATTCTCCTAATGATGTGATCCCGTTCATCAAATGACAACACATGTCTATGGTTAGGAAACTTAACCATCTTTGATTTAACGAGCTAGTCTAGTAGAGGCTTACTAGGGACACAGTGTTTTGTCTATGCATCCACACATGTATCAAGTTTCCGGTTAATACAATTCTAGCATGAATAATAAACATTTATCATGATATAAGGAAATATAAAATAACAACTTTATTATTGCCTCTAGGGCATATTTCCTTCAGCCATGATCAAGTCTACACCGCAGCAAATGGTGCAGGTATGGAGATAAGTCATATTGGTCATTCTTTTATCAAAACCCCCCACAAAAATCTAGAACTCAAAGAAATCTTGCATGTACCTGATGCCTCCAAAACTTTGTTATCTGTCCATCGTATTGCTCTTGACAACAATGTGTTTCTAGAATTTCACCCATTCTTTTTTTTGATCAAGGATCAGGTCACGAAGAAAATCCTTCATAGGGGTGTTTGCATGCAAGACCTCTATTCATTGCTTCCTCAGTATTGCCAATATAATAAACAAGTGTATGGTGCCATCAAGCTTTCTGCTGAAAGGTGGCACAGTCGCTTGGGTCATCCTTCATTTGCTAATGTTCATCAAATTCTTAGTAGAAATAACCTCCCAGTTGTTGGTGAGAGAAATTCAGAAACTATTTGTGATTCATGTCAACGAGAAAAAAGTCATGAGTTACCTTATCCCGTGTCAACTAGTGTGTCTACAAAACCTTTGCAACTGATTTTCTCTTATGTATAAGGTCCAGCACCCACCTCTGTGTTGGAAATCGTAGCATAATTTAAAATTTTCCTACGCTCACCAAGATGCATCTATGGAGTATACTAGCAACAAGGGGAAGGGAGTGCATCTACATACCCTTGTAGATCGCGAGCGGAAGCGTTCCAATGAACGTGGATGACGGAGTCGTACTCGCCGTGATCCAAATCACCGATGACCGAGTGCCGAACGGACGGCACCTCCGCGTTCAACACACGTACGGTGCAGCGACGTCTCCTCCTTCTTGATCCAGCAAGGGGGAAGGAGAGGTTGATGGAGATCCAGCAGCACGACGGCGTGGTGGTGGATGTAGCGGGTCTCGGCAGGGCTTCGCCGAGCTTCTGCGAGACGGAGAGGTGTAGCAGGGGGAGAGGGAGGCGCCCAAGGCTGTCAAGTTGCTGCCCTCCCTCCC
>NC_057808.1:13941597-13942598 GCF_018294505.1 Triticum aestivum | reverse complement strand
GGAAAGGGGTTGCCTTGCCCCCCAAGGCAAGTGGGAAGCCCCCCCCACGCTAGGGTTCCCAACCCTAGGCGCATGGGGGGAGGCCCATGGGGGGGCGCCCAGCCCACTAGGGGCTGGTTCCCTTCCCACTTCAGCCCATGGGGCCCTCCGGGATAGGTGGCCCCACCCGATGGACCCTCGGGACCCTTCCGGTGGTCCCGGTACAATACCGGTAACCCCGAAACTTTCCCGGTGGCCGAAACTTGACTTCCTATATATAATTCTTCACCTCCGGACCATTCCGGAACCTCTCGTGACGTCCGGGATCTCATCCGGGACTCCGAACAACTTTCGGGTTTCCGCATACACATATCTCTACAACCCTAGCGTCACCGAACCTTAAGTGTGTAGACCCTACGGGTTCGGGAGACATGCAGACATGACCGAGACGCCTCTCCGGTCAATAACCAACAGCGGGATCTGGATACCCATGTTGGCTCCCACATGTTCCACGATGATCTCATCGGATGAACCACGGTGTCGAGGATTCAATCAATCCCGTATGCAATTCCCTTTGTCAATCGGTATGTTACTTGCACTACAGGAATCAGCTATTTTGCCGTCTGTCACGGCGGACGGCAAAGGCATGAACGGCGGACGGCAAAGGCCTTTGCCGTCAGCCGCGAACGGCAAAAGGCTCCGGCAAAGTAGGGTACGGTAAACAGCTGCTTTGCCGTCTGCTTCCTGGCGGCTGACGGCAAAGGACCTTTGCCGTCTGCCGCGGACGGCAACGAGAGCAGACGGCAATAATTGTGGTCTCAGTCTGTTAAGTGGCTAACGGCAGGCCTTTGCCGTCCGCCGCGGATGGCAAACTTTCTAGTGCCTTTGCCGTCCGCTTCCGCCTCGCCCGCTTCCGCCTCGCCCGCCGCATCGGCCGCCCCCGCTTCCGCCTCGGCCTGCGGCGCCACTTCCGCCTCGGCCGCCGCGTCACGTCACGTCGGCCGCCCCCGCTGAGGCGCTGC
>NC_057808.1:13940309-13941266 GCF_018294505.1 Triticum aestivum | reverse complement strand
TGCCGCGCTGCCGGCTGCCGCCTCGCCTGTCCCGCGTGCCCCGATGCCTCGCGGTCAACGCCGCCATCTCGTCTTCCGCACGCCGCCCTCTCGTCTTCCGCGCGCGGCCATCTCGTCTTCCGCGCGGCCATCTCATCTTCCGCCCGCCGCCCTCTCGTCTTCCGCGCGGCCATCTCGTCTTCCGCCCGCCGCCCTCTCGTCTTCCGCGGCCCGGCGCCTCCCTGCCGCATTAAATCCCGGCGCTATAAAACCCGCCCTGCGCGGCGAGTTTGGTCACACCGGCCACCTCCTCCACCGCCCCGGCCCCCTCCTCTCCCTTTTCACACCGGCGTTCTCTTCATGGGATGGCGTCCAGCGACTCGGACTCCGACGGCGCGGCACCGGGCGGCCACTGGCCGTCGAGCCTCACGTTGGGGCAGACGGAGGACCTCGCTCGGTTCGGCCTCTACGTGCCGCCGGCGGCGAAGCTGCCGCGGCCATGGAGGATTTCCGTGGACGGATTCCCCACGCAGGGCGTACCGGCGACGCCGGCAGAGCTTCGCGCGCACCCCGGGGGACGCTACAACCGGAAGGGCCGCCGCCATTTTTGGAAGGGCAAGCGGTTCGACGACGTCATCGGCGCCTTCAAGCGCGCCGCCCGAGGGCTCCCTGTCGGCGATCTCTCTCGTGGAGCCGGGCCCTCCCAGCCGCACAGGGCACCCGCTCCCACCCCCGCCCCAGCAGCCCCGGCCGAGGTTGTGATCCCGCCGGAGCAGGCGGCGCTCCAGCAGGACGGCGACCCGGAGGACACGCCCGGGCTCCTCGCGATCCTGGCGCAGTCAGCGGAGGACCGCCGCGGCGGCGGCGCTGGAGGCCCAGGAGGAGGCGGCGCTGCAGGCGGCGATGGCGGCGCAGCAGGCGGCGCTGGAGGCCCAGGAGGAGGCGGCGCAGCAGGCGGCGATGGCGGCGCAGCAGGCG
>NC_057808.1:13933654-13939510 GCF_018294505.1 Triticum aestivum | reverse complement strand
GTTAGGTAGTCTCCTCTTTGCCGTCCGCCCTTTTGCCTCTTTGCCGTCCGCTGGCAGACGGCAAAGAGGTGGGGCGTTAAGTTTTCCCCAAACGGGCGGGGGGTGGGGGCCACCTCTCTCTTTGCCGTCCGCCAGCTGACGGTAAAGAATCTTTGCCGTCCGCTGGCGGACGGTAAAGAATCTTTGCCGTCCGCTGGCGGACGGCAAAGAGCCCGCAGATGGCAAAGAGCTTCTTTGCCGTCTGCCACTTCTTTGCCGTCAGCTTCTGGGTAGCTGATGGCAAAGAGCTTCTTTGCCGTCAGCTAGCAGACGGCAAAGAGCTGGCAGATGGCAAATTAGCTGATTCCCTTGATATGCCTGGTCTTCCTGTGAAACCTGGGCTCCTTCGCAAGGGCAATGGCTCCAGTGTTGTCACAGAAGAGAGTCATCGGGCCCGACGCATTGGGAATCACCCCTAGGTCGGTAATGAACTCCTTCATCCAGACTGCTTCCTGTGCTGCCTCCGAGGCTGCCATGTACTCCGCTTCACATGTAGATCCCGCCACGATGCTTTGCTTGCAACTGCACCAGCTTACTGCTCCTCCATTCAAAATATACACGTATCCGGTCTGTGACTTCGAGTCATCCAGATCTGTGTCGAAGCTAGCGTCGACGTAACCCTTTACGACGAGCTCTTGTCACCTCCATAAACGAGAAACATATCCTTAGTCCTCTTCAGGTACTTCAGGATATTCTTGACCGCTGTCCAGTGTTCCATGCCGGGATTACTTTGGTACCTTCCTACCAAACTTACGGCAAGGTTTACATCAGGTCTGGTACACAGCATGGCATACATAATAGACCCTATGGCTGAGGCATAGGGGATGACACTCATCTTTTCTCTATCTTCTGCCGTGGTCGGGCATTGAGCCGTGCTCAACTGCACACCTTGCAATACAGGCAAGAACCCCTTCTTGGACTGATCCATATTGAACTTCTTCAATATCTTGTCAAGGTATGTACTCTGTGAAAGACCAATGAGGCGTCTTGATCTATCTCTATAGATCTTGATGCCTAATATATAAGCAGCTTCTCCAAGGTCCTTCATTGAAAAACACTTATTCAAATAGGCCTTTATACTTTCCAAGAATTCTATATCATTTCCCATCAATAGTATGTCGTCCACATATAATATGAGAATTTTACAGAGCTCCCACTCACTTTCTTGTAAACACAGGCTTCTCCATAAGTTTGGGTACTTTGATCATCTCATCAAAGCGAATGTTCCAACTCCGAGATGCTTGCACGAGCCCATAGATTGAGCGCTGGAGCTTGCATACTTTGTTAGCATTCTTAGGATCGACAAAACCTTCCGGCTGCATCATATACAACTCTTCCTTAAGGAAGCCGTTAAGGAATGCCGTTTTGACGTCCATCTGCCATATCTCATAATCATAGTATGCGGCAATTGCTAACATGATTCGGACGGACTTCAGCTTCACTACGGGTGAGAAAGTCTCATCGTAGTCAACCCCTTGAACTTGTCGATAACCCTTAGCGACAAGTCGAGCCTTATAGATGGTCACATTACCATCCGCGTCCGTCTTCTTCTTAAAGATCCATTTGTTTTCTATGGCTCGCCGATCATCAGGCAAGTTAGTCAAAGTCCATACTTCGTTTTCATACATGGATCCTATCTCGGATTTCATGGCTTCTAGCCATTTGTCGGAATCCGGGCCCGCCATCGCTTCTTCATAGTTCGAAGGTTCACCGTTGTCTAACAACATGATTTCCAGGACAGGGTTGCCGTACCACTCTGGTGCGGAACGTGTCCTTGTGGACCTACGAAGTTCAGTAACTTGATCTGAAGCTTCATGATCATCATCATTAACTTCCTCCCCAGTCGGTGTAGCCACCACAGGAACATTTTCCCGCGCTGCGCTACTTTCCGGTTCGGAAGGGGTGACTATCACCTCATCAAGTTCCACTTTCCTCCCACTCAATTCTTTCGAGAGAAACTCCTTCTCCAGAAAGGACCCGTTCTTGGCAACGAAGATCTTGCCTTCGGATCTGAGGTTTAAGGTATACCCAATAGTTTCCTTAGGGTATCCTATGAAGACGCATTTTTCCGACTTGGGTTCGAGCTTTTCAGGTTGAAGTTTCTTGACATAAGCATCGCATCCCCAAACTTTTAGAAACGACAGCTTAGGTTTCTTCCCAAACCATAATTCATACGGTGTCGTCTCAACGGATTTCGACGGAGCCCTATTTAAAGTGAATGCGGCAGTCTCTAAAGCATAACCCCATAATGAGAGCGGTAAATCGGTAAGAGACATCATAGATCGCACCATATCCAATAGAGTGCGAGTACGACGTTCGGACACACCATTTCTCTGAGGTGTTCCAGGCGGCGTGAGTTGTGAAACTATTCCACATTTCCTTAAGTGTGCACCAAACTCGTGACTTAAATATTCTCCACCACGATCTGATCGTAGGAATTTTATTTTCCTGTCACGTTGATTCTCAACTTCACTCTGAAATTCCTTGAACTTTTCAAAGGTTTCAGACTTGTGTTTCATTAGGTAGACATACCCATATCTACTTAAATCATTAGTGAGAGTGAGAACATAACGATATCCTCCGCGAGCCTCAACACTCATTGGACCGCACACATCGGTATGTATGATTTCCAATAAGTTGGTTGCTCGCTCCATTGTTCCGGAGAACGGAGTCTTGGTCATCTTACCCATGAGGCATGGTTCGCACGTGTCAAATGATTCGTAATCAAGATACTCCAAAAGTCCATCTGCATGGAGCTTCTTCATGCGCTTGACACCAATGTGACCAAGGCGGCAGTGCCACAAGTATGTGGGACTATCGTTATCAACTTTACATCTTTTGGTATTCACACTATGAATTTGTGTAACATCACGTTTGAGATTCATCAAAAATAAACCTTTGACCAGCGGGGCATGACCATAAGACATATCTCTCAAATAAATAGAACAACCATTATTCTCGGATTTAAATGAGTAGCCATCTCGAATTAAACGAGATCCAGATACAATGTTCATGCTCAAAGCTAGCACTAAATAACAATTATTAAGGTTTAAAACTAATCCCGTAGGTAGATGCAGAGGTAGCGTGCCGACGGCGATCACATCGACCTTGGAACCATTCCCGACGCGCATCGTCACCTCGTCCTTCGCCAGTCTCCGTTTATTCCGTAGTTCCTGTTTTGAGTTACAAATATGAGCAACCGCACCGGTATCAAATACCCAGGAGCTACTACGAGTACTGGTAAGGTACACATCAATTACATGTATATCACATATACCTTTGGTGTTGCCGGCCTTCTTCTTGTCCGCTAAGTATTTGGGGCAGTTCCGCTTCCAGTGACCACTTCCCTTGCAATAAAAGCACTCAGTTTCAGGCTTGGGTCCATTCTTTGACTTCTTCCTGGCAACTGGCTTACCGGGCGCGGCAACTCCCTTGCCGTCCTTCTTGAAGTTCTTCTTACCCTTGCCCTTCTTGAACTTAGTGGTTTTATTCACCATCAACACTTGATGTTCTTTTCTGATCTCTACCTCAGCTGATTTCAGCATTGAATATACCTCAGGAATGGTCTTTTCCATCCCCTACATATTGAAGTTCATCACAAAGGTCTTGTAGCTTGGTGGAAGCGACTGGAGGATTCTGTCAATGACCGCGTCATCCGGGAGATTGACTCCCAGCTGAGACAAGCGGTTATGCAACCCAGACATTCTGAGTATGTGCTCACTAACAGAACTATTCTCCTCCATTTTACAGCTGAAGAACTTGTCGGAGACATCATATCTCTCAACCCGGGCATGAGCTTGGAAAACCAATTTCAGCTCCTCGAACATCTCATATGCTCCATGTTTCTCAAAACGCTTTTGGAGACCCGGTTCTAAGCTGTAAAGCATGCCGCACTGAACGAGGGAGTAATCATCAGCACGCTGCTGCCAAGCGTTCATAATGTCTTGGTTCTGTGGGATTGGTGCATCACCTAGCGGTGCTTCTAAGACATAATCTTTCTTGGCTACTATGAGGATGATCCTCAGGTTCCGGACCCAGTCCGTATAGTTGCTGCCATCTTCTTTCAGCTTGGTTTTCTCTAGGAACGCGTTGAAATTGAGGACAACGTTGGCCATTTGATCTACAAGACATAGTGTAAAGATTTAAGACTAAGTTCATGATAATTAAGTTCATCTAATCAAATTATTTAATGAACTCCCACTCAGATAGACATCCCTCTCGTCATCTAAGTGAAACATGATCCGAGTTTAACTAGGCCGTGTCCGATCATCACGTGAGACGGACTAGTCAAGATCGGTGAACATCTCCATGTTGATCGTATCTTCTATACGACTCATGCTCGACCTTTCGGTCCTCCGTGTTCCGAGGCCATGTCTGTACATGCTAGGCTCGTCAAGTCAACCTAAGTGTATTGCGTGTGTTTCGAGGCCATGTCTGTACATGCTAGGCTCGTCAACACCCGTTGTATTCGAACGTTAGAATTTATCACACCCGATCATCACGTGGTGCTTCGAAACAACGAACCTTCGCAACGGTGCACAGTTAGGGTGAACACTTTCTTGAAATTATTATAAGGGATCATCTTACTTACTACCGTCGTTCTAAGCAAATAAGATGCAAAAACATGATAAACATCACATGCAATCAAATAGTGACATGATATGGCCAATATCATTATGCTCCTTTGATCTCCATCTTCGGGGCACCATGATCATCTTCGTCACCGGCATGACACCATGATCTCCATCATCATGATCTCCATCATTGTGTCTTCATGAAGTCGTCACGCCAACGATTACTTCTACTTCTATGGCTAACGCGTTTAGCAACAAAGTAAAGCAATTTACATGGCGTTATTCAATGACACGTAGGTCATGCAAAATAATAAAGACAACTCCTATGGCTCCTGCCGGTTGTCATACTCATCGACATGAGAGTCGTGATTCCTATTACAAGAATATGATCAATCTCATACATCACATATATCATTCATCACATCTTCTGGCCATATCACATCACATAGCACTTGCTGCAAAAACAAGTTAGACATCCTCTAATTGTTGTTGCAAGTTTTTACGTGGTTTGTACGTTTCTATCAAGAACGTTTTCTTACCTACGCATGACCACAACGTGATTTTCCTATTTCTATTTACCCTTCATAAGGACCCTTTTCATCGAATCCGTTCCGACTAAAGTAGGAGAGACAGACACCCGCTAGCCACCTTATGCAACTAGTGCATGTCAATCGGTGGAACCTGTCTCACGTAAGCGTACGTGTAAGGTCGGTCCGGGCCGTTTCATCCTACAATGCCGCCGAAACAAGAAACGACTAGTAGCGGCAAGAAGAATTGGCAAACTCAACGCCCATAACTGCTTTGTGTTCTACTCGTGCATAGTAACTACGCATAGGCCTGGCTCTGATACCACTGTTGGAAATCGTAGCATAATTTAAAATTTTCCTACGCTCACCAAGATGCATCTATGGAGTATACTAGCAACGAGGGGAAGGGAGTGCATCTACATACCCTTGTAGATCGCGAGCGGAAGCATTCCAATGAACGTGGATGACGGAGTCGTACTCGCCGTGATCCAAATCACCGATGACCGAGTGCCGAACGGACGGCACCTCCGCGTTCAACACACGTATGGTGCAGCGACGTCTCCTCCTTCTTGATCCAGCAAGGGGGAAGGAGAGGTTGATGGAGATCCAGCAGCACGACGGCGTGGTGGTGGATGTAGCGGGTCTCGGCAGGGCTTCGCCGAGCTTCTGCGAGACGGAGAGGTGTAGCAGGGGGAGAGGGAGGCGCCCAAGGCTGT
>NC_057808.1:13925486-13932968 GCF_018294505.1 Triticum aestivum | reverse complement strand
GAGACGCCTCTCCGGTCAATAACCAACAGCGGGATCTGGATACCCATGTTGGCTCCCACATGTTCCACGATGATCTCATCGGATGAACCACGGTGTCGAGGATTCAATCAATCCCGTATGCAATTCCCTTTGTCAATCGGTATGTTACTTGCCCGAGATTCGATCGTCGGTATCCCAATACCTTGTTCAATCTCGTTACCGGCAAGTCTCTTTACTCGTACCGCAATGCATGATCCCGTGACTAACGCCTTAGTCACATAGAGCTCATTATGATGATGCATTACCGAGTGGGCCCAGAGATACCTCTCCGTCACACGGAGTGACAAATCCCAGTCTCGATCCGTGCCAACCCAACAGACACTTTCGGAGATACCCGTAGTGCACCTTTATAGTCACCCAGTTACGTTGTGACGTTTGGCACACCCAAAGCACTCCTACGGTATCCGGGAGTTGCACGATCTCATGGTCTAAGGAAAAGATACTTGACATTGGAAAAGTGTTGGGAATCGTAGCATAATTTAAAATTTTCCTACGCTCACCAAGATGCATCTATGGAGTCTACTAGCAATGAGGGGAAAGGAGTGCATCTACATACCCTTGTAGATCGCGAGCGGAAGCGTTCCAATGAACGTGGATGACGGAGTCGTACTCGCCGTGATCCAAATCACCGATGGCCGAGTGCCGAACGGACGGCACCTCCGCGTTCAACACACGTACGGTGCAGCGACGTCTCCTCCTTCTTGATCCAGCAAGGGGAAAGGAGAGGTTGATGGAGATCCAGCAGCACGACGGCGTGGTGGTGGATGTAGCGGGTCTCCGGCAGGGCTTCGCCAAGCTTCTGCGAGAGAGAGAGGTGTTGCAGGGGAGGAGGGAGGCGCCCAAGGCTGTAGGTTGCTGCCCTCCCTCCCCCCTTTATATAGGCCCCCTTGGGAGGGGGGGGCCGGCCAAAACCCATCTAGGGTTGGGGGGGGCGGCGGCCAAGGGGTGGAAAGGGGTGCCTTGCCCCCAAGGCAAGGGGGAAGTCCCCCCACCCTAGGGTTCCCAACCCTAGGCGCATGGGGGGAGGCCGATGGGGGGGCGCCCATGTTGGGGAACGTAGCAGACATGCAGACATGACCGAGACGCCTCTCCGGTCAATAACCAACAGCGGGATCTGGATACCCATGTTGGCTCCCACATGTTCCATGATGATCTCATCGGATGAACCACGGTGTCGAGGATTCAATCAATCCGGTATACAATTCCCTTTGTCAAACGGTATGTTACTTGCCCGAGATTCGATCGTCGGTATCCCAATGCCTTGTTCAATCTCATTACCGGCAAGTCTCTTTACTCGTACCGCAATGCATGATCCCGTGACTAACGCCTTAGTCACATTGAGCTCATTATGATGATGCATTACCGAGTGGGCCCAGAGATACCTCTCCGTCACACGGAGTGACAAATCCCAGTCTCGATCCATGCCAACCCAACAGACACTTTCGGAGATACCCGTAGTGCACCTTTATAGTCACCCAGTTACGTTGTGACGTTTGGCACACCCAAAGCACTCCTACGGTATCTGGGAGTTGCACGATCTCATGGTCTAAGGAAAAGATACTTGACATTGGAAAAGCTCTAGCAAACGAAACTACACGATCTTTTATGCTATGCTTAGGATTGGGTCTTGTCCATCACATCATTCTCCTAATGATGTGATTCCGTTATCAACGACATCCAATGTCCATGGTCAGGAAACCGTAACCATCTATTGATCAACGAGCTAGTCAACTAGAGGCATACTAGGGACATGGTGTTGTCTATGTATCCACACATGTAGCTGAGTTTCCTATCAATACAATTCTAGCATGGATAATAAACGATTATCATGAATAAGGAAATATAATAATAACCAATTTATTATTGCCTCTAGGGCATATTTCCAACAGTCTCCCACTTGCACTAGAGTCAATAATCTAGTTCACATCACCATGTGATTAACACTCACTGGTCACATCACCATGTGACCAACATCTAAAGAGTTTACTAGAGTCAACAATCTAGTTCACATCACTATGTGATTAACACTCAATGTGTTCTGGGTTGATCATGTTATGCTTGTGAGAGAGGTTATTAGTCAACGGGTCTGAACCTTTCAGAACCGTGTGCTTTACGAATATCTATGTCATCCTGTGGATGCTACCACGCGCTATTTGGAGCCATTTCAAATAATTGCTCTACTATACGAATCCGGTTTACTACTCAGAGTCATCCGGATTAGTGTCAAAGTTCGCATCGACGTAACCCTTTACGACGAACTCCTTTCCACATCCATAATCGAGAAAATTCCTTAATCCACTAGGTACTAAGGATAAGTTCGACCGCTGTCATGAGATCCCTTCTCGGATCACCATTGTACCCTCTTGACCAACTCATGGCAAGGCACACTACATGTTCGGTACACAGCATAGCATACTATAGAGCCTACGTCTAAGGCATAGGGGACGACCTTCGTCCTTTCTCTATCTTCTGCTGTGGTCAGGTCTTGAGTCTTACTCAATACTCACACCTTGTAACACAGCCAAGAACTCCTTCTTTGCTGATCTATTTTGAACTCTTTCAAAATCATGTCAAGGTGTGCTGTCTTTTGAAAGTATCATCAGGCGTCTTGATCTATCTCTATGGATCTTGATGCCCAATATGTAAGCAGCTTTATCCAGGTCTTCCTTTGAAAAACTCCTTTCAAACAACCCTTTATGCTTTCCAGAAATTTTACATCATTTCGGATCAACAATATGTCATTCACATATACTTATCAGAAATGTTGTAGCGCTCCCACTCACTTTATTGTAAATACAAGTTTCTAACAAACTTTGTATAAACCCAAAAACTTTGATCACTCCATCAAAGCGTATATTCTGACTCCGAGATGCTTGCTCTAATCCATGGAAGGATCGCTGGAGCTAGCATACCTTTTAGCATCCTTAGGATCGACAAAACCTTTCTGATTGTATCACATACAACCTTTCCTTACGAAAACTGGTAAGGAAACTTGTTTTGACATCCATCTGCCAGATTTCATAAATGCAGCTAATGCTAACATGATTCCGACGGACCTAAGCATCGCTACGGATGAGAAAAACTCATTGTAGTCAACTCCTTGAACTTGTGAAAATACTCTTTGCCACAAGTCGAGCTTCATAGACGGTAACATTACCGTCCATGTCCGTCTTCTTCTTAAAGATCCATTTATCTCAATGGCTTGCCGATCATCGGGCAAGTTCACCAAAGTCCATGCTTTGTTCTGATACATGGATTCTATCTCGGATTTCATGGCCTCGAGCCATTCGTCGGAATATGGGCCCACCATCGCTTCTCCATAGCTCGTAGGTTTATTGTTGTCTAGCAACATGACTTCCAAGACAGGATCACGCATTACTCTGAAGTAGTGCGCATCCTCGTCGTCCTACGAGGTTTGGTAGTGACTTGATCCGAAGTTTCATGATCGCTATCATAAGCTTCCACTTCAATTGGTGTAGGTGCCACAGGAACAACTTCCTGTGCCCTGCTACACACTAGTTGAAGCGACGGTTCAATAACCTTATCAAGTCTCCACCATCCTCCCACTCAATTCTTTCGAGAGAAACTTTTCCCTGAGAAAGGACTCGTTTCTAGAAGCAATTACTTTTGCTTCCAGATCTGAAATAGGAGGTATACCCAACTGTTTTGGGCTTTCTATGAAGATGCATTTATCCGCTTTGGGTTCGAGCTTATCAGCCTGAAACTTTTTCACATAAGCATCGCAGCCCCAAACTTTTAAGAAACGACAACTTAGGTTTCTCTAAACGGTGTCGTCTCAACGGAATTGCGTGGTGCCCCTTTTAATGTGAATGCGGTTGTCTCCAATGCCTAACCCATAAACGATAGTGGTAATTCGATAAGAAACATCATGGTATGCACCATATCCAATAGGGTGCAGTTATGATGTTCGGACACACCATCACACTATGGTGTTCCAGGCGGTATTAATTGTGAAACACTTTCCACAATGTCTCAATTGTGTGCCAAACTCGTATCTCAGGTACTCATCTCTATGATCATATCACAGACATTTTATCCTCTTGTCACGACGATCTTCAACTTCACTCTGAAATTACTTGAACCTTTCAATAATTCAGACTAGTGTTTCATCAAGTAAACACACTCAGCATCTACTCAAATCATCTGTGAAGTAAGAACATAACGATATCCACTGCATGCCTCAGCACTCATTGGACTGCGTACATAAAAAATGTATCACTTCCAATAAGTTGCTCTCTTGTTCCATCTTACTGAAAACGAGGACTTTCAGTCATCTTGCCCATGTGGTATGATTTGCATGTCTCAAGTGATTCATAATCAAGTGAGTCCAAATGATCCATCTGCATGGAGTTTCTTCATGCATATATACCAATAGACATGGTTCGCATGTCTCAATCTTTTCAAAACGAGTGAGTCCAAAGATCCATCTATATGGAGCTTCTTCATGCGTTTTATACCACTATGACTCAAGTGGTAGTGCCACAAGTATGTGGTACTATCATTACTATCTTATATCTTTTGGCACGAACATGTGTATCATGGCGATCGAGATTCATTTCAGGTGCAAGACCATTGAAGGTATTATTCAAATAAACAGAGTAACTATTATTCTCCTTAAATGAATAACCGCGTTGCGATAAACATAATCCAATCATGCTTAACGCAAACACCAAATCTCGATGGTAGAGGTAGCATGCGATGCTTGCTCACATCAACCTTGGAAACACTTCCAACACATATCGTCATCTCACCTTTAGCTAGTCTCCGTTTATTCCGCAGCTTTTATTTCGAGTTACTAACACTTAGCAACCGAACCGGTATCTAATACCCTGGTGCTTCTAGGAGTACTAGTAAAGTACACATTCATATAACGTATATCCAATATACTTCTGTCGACCTTGCCTGCCTTCTCATCTACCAAGTATCTAGGGTAGTACTGCTTCAGTGACCGTTCCTCTCATTACAGAAGCACTTAGTCTCGGGTTTGGGTTCAACCTTGGGATTCTTCACTAGAGCAGCAAACGACTTGCTGTTTCATGAAGTATCCCTTTTGCCTTTGCCCTTCTTAAACTAGTGGTTTTACTAACCATCAACAATTGATGCTCCTTCTTGATTTCTACTCTCACGGTGTCAAACATCGCGAATAGCTCAAGGATCATCATAACTATCCTTGATATGTTATAGTTCATCACGAAGCTCTACTAGCTTGGTGGCAATGACTATGGAGAACTATCAGTATCTCATCTGGGAGATTGACTCCCACTCGATTCAAGCGATTGTGGTACTCAGACAATCTGAGCACATGCTCAACGATTGAGCTTTTCTCCCTTAATTTGCAGGCTTAAGAAACTTGTCAGAGGTCTCATACCTCTTGACGTGGGCACTAGTCTGAAATCCCAATTTCAGTCTTCGGAACATCTCACATGTTCTGCGACGTTTCAAAAACGTCTTTGGTGCCACAATTCTAAACCGCACTGAACTATCACATAGTCATGAAAACGTGTATGTTAGATGTTTCGTAACATCTACAGACGACGCTGAGGTTCAGCACACCGAGCGGTGCATTAAGGACATAAGCCTTCTGTGCAGCAATGAGGACAATCCTCAGTTTACGGACCCAGTCCGCATAATTGCTACTACCAACTTTCAACTAAATTTTCTCTAGGAACATATCTTAACCAGTAGAACTAAAGCGCAAGCTATGACATAATTTGCAAATACCTTTTTGACTATGTTCATGATAATGAAGTTCATCTGATTATGAACTCCCACTCAGATAGACATCCCTCTAGTCATCTAAGTGAAACATGATCCGAGTTTAACTAGGCCGTGTCCGATCATCACGTGAGACGGACTAGTCAAGATCGGTGAACATCTCCATGTTGATCGTATCTTCTATACGACTCATGCTCGACCTTTCGGTCCTCCGTGTTCCGAGGCCATGTCTGTACATGCTAGGCTCGTCAAGTCAACCTAAGTGTATTGCGTGTGTTCCGAGGCCATGTCTGTACATGCTAGGCTCGTCAACACCCGTTGTATTCGAACGTTAGAATCTATCACACCCGATCATCACGTGGTGCTTCGAAACAACGAACCTTCGCAACGGTGCACAGTTGGGGTGAACACTTTCTTGAAATTATTATAAGGGATCATCTTACTTACTACCGTCGTTCTAAGCAAATAAGATGCAAAAACATGATAAACATCACATGCAATCAAATAGTGACATGATATGGCCAATATCATCATGCTCCTTTGATCTCCATCTTCGGGGCACCATGATCATCTTCATCACCGGCATGATACCATGATCTCCATCATCATGATCTTCATCATTGTGTCTTCATGAAGTCATCACACCAACGATTACTTCTACTTCTATAGCTAACGCGTTTAGCAACAAAGTAAAGTAATTTACATGGCGTTATTCAATGACACGCAGGTCATGCAAAATAATAAAGACAACTCCTATGGCTCCTGCCGGTTGTCATACTCATCGACATGCAAGTCGTGATTCCTATTACAAGAATATGATCAATCTCATACATCACATATATCATTCATCACATCTTCTGGCCATATCACATCACATAGCACTTGCTGCAAAAACAAGTTAGACGTCCTCTAATTGTTGTTGCAAGTTTTTACGTGGTTTGTAGGTTTCTAGCAAGAACGTTTTCTTACGTACGTATGACCACAACGTGCTTTGCCAATTTCTATTTACCCTTCATAAGGACCCTTTTTCATCGAATCCGTTCCGACTAAAGTAGGAGAGACAGACACCCGCTAGCCACCTTATGCATCTAGTGCATGTCAGTCGGTGGAACCTGTCTCACGTAAGCGTACGTGTAAGGTCGGTCCGGGCCGCTTCATCCTACAATGCCGCCGAAACAAGAAACGACTAGTAGCGGCAAGAAGAATTGGCAAACTCAACGCCCACAACTGCTTTGTGTTCTACTCGTGCATAGTAACTACGCATAGACCTGGCTCATGCTGCCACTGTTGGGAATCGTAGCATAATTTAAAATTTTCCTACGCTCACCAAGATGCATCTATGGAGTCTACTAGCAACGAGGGGAAAGGAGTGCATCTACATACCCTTGTAGATCGCGAGCGGAAGCGTTCCAATGAACGTCGATGACGGAGTCGTACTCGCCGTGATCCAAATCACCGATGACCGAGTGCCGAACGGACGGCACCTCCGCGTTCAACACACGTACGGTGCAGCGATGTCTCCTCCTTCTTGATCCAGCAAGGGGAAAGTCGAGGTTGATGGAGATCCAGCAGCACGACGGCGTGGTGGTGGATGTAGCGGGTCTCCGGCAGGGCTTCGCCAAGCTTCTGCGAGAGAGAGAGAGGTGTTGCAGGGGAGGAGGGAGGCGCCCAAGGCTGTAGGTTGCTGCCCTCCCTTCCCCCCTTTAT
>NC_057808.1:13909056-13925051 GCF_018294505.1 Triticum aestivum | reverse complement strand
ACTGTTGGGGAACGTAGCAGAAATTCAAAATTTTCTACGCATCACCAAGATCAATCTATGGAGTTTACTAGCAACGAGAGGGAAGGAGTGCATCTACATACCCTTGTAGATCGCAAGCGGAAGCGTTCAAGAGAACGGGGTTGATGGAGTCGTACTCGTCGTGATCCAAATCACCGATGATCCTAGCGCCGAACGGACGGCACCTCCGCGTTCAACACACGTACGGAGCAGCGACGTCTCCTCCTTCTTGATCCAGCAAGGGGGAGGAGAGGTTGATGGAGATCCAGCAGCACGACGGCGTGGTGGTGGAAGTAGCGGGATCCCGGCAGGGCTTCGCCAAGCGCAAGCGGGGAGGAAGAGGTGTCACGGGAGGGAGAGGGAGGCGCCAGGGCTTAGGATATTGCTGCCCTCCCTCCCCCACTATATATAGGGCCAAGGGAGAGGGGGGGCGCAGCCTTGGCCCTTCCTCCAAGGAAGGGTGCGGCCAGGGAGGAGTCCTTCCCCCCCAAGGCACCTCGGAGGTGCCTTCCCGTTTTAGGACTCTCCCTTTTATCTTATCTCTTGGTGCATGGGCCTTTTGGGGCTGGTGCCCTTGGCCCATATAGGCCAAGGCGCACCCCCTACAGCCCATGTGGCCCCCCGGGCTGGTGGACCCCCGGACCCCTTTCGGCACTCCCGGTACAATACCGATAAAGTGCGAAACTTTTCCGGCGACCAAAATAAGACTTCCCATATATAAATCTTTACCTCCGGACCATTCCGGAACTCCTCGTGACGTCCGGGATCTCATCCAGGACTCCGAACAACTTTCGGGTTACCGCATACTAATATCTCTATAACCCTAGCGTCACCGAACCTTAAGTGTGTAGACCCTACGGGTTCGGGAGACATGCAGACATGACCGAGACGACTCTCCGGTCAATAACCAACAGCGGGATCTGGATACCCATGTTGGCTCCCACATGCTCCTCGATGATCTCATCGGATGAACCACGATGTCGAGGATTCAATCAATCCCGTACCCAATTCCCTTTGTCAATCGGTATGGTACTTGCCCGAGATTCGATCGTCGGTATCCCGATACCTTGTTCAATCTCGTTACCGGCAAGTCTCTTTACTCGTTCCGTAACTCACATCATCCCGTGATCAACTCCTTGGTCACATTGTGCACATTATGATGATGTCCTACCGAGTGGGCCCAGAGATACCTCTCCGTTTACACGGAGTGACAAATCCCAGTCTCGATTCGTGCCAACCCAACAGACACTTTCGGAGATACCTGTAGTGCACCTTTATAGTCACCCAGTTACGTTGTGACGTTTGGTACACCCAAAGCATTCCTACGGTATCCGGGAGTTGCACAATCTCATGGTCTAAGGAACTGATACTTGACATCAGAAAAGCTCTTAGCAAACGAACTACACGATCTTGTGCTAGGCTTAGGATTGGGTCTTGTCCATCACATCATTCTCCTAATGATGTGATCCCGTTATCAACCACATCCAATGTCCATGGTTAGGAAACCATAACCATCTATTGATCAACGAGCTAGTCAACTAGAGGCTTACTAGGGACATGGTGTTGTCTATGTATCCACACATGTATCTGAGTTTCCTATCAATACAATTCTAGCATGGATAATAAACGATTATCGTGAACAAGGAAATATAATAATAACCAATTTATTATTGCCTCTAGGGCATATTTCCAACAGTCTCCCACTTGCACTAGAGTCAATAATCTAGTCCACATCACCATGTGATTAACACTCACAGGTCACATCACCATGTGACCAACATCCAAAGAGTTTACTAGAGTCAACAATCTAGTTCACATCTCTATGTGATTAACACTCAATGAGTTCTGGTTTGATCATGTTATGCTTGTGAGAGAGGTTATTTAGTCAACGGGTCTGAACCTTTCAGATCTGTGTGTGCTTTACGAATATCTATGTCATCTTGTGGATGCTACCACACGCTACTTGGAGCCATTTCAAATAACTGCTCTACTATACGAATCCGGTTTACTTCTCATAGTCATCCGGATTAGTGTCAAAGTTCGCATCGACGTAACCCTTTACGACGAACTCCTTTTCACCTCCATAATCGAGAAAATTCCTTAGTCCACTAGGTACTAAGGATAAGTTCGACCGCTGTCATGTGATCCATTCCCGGATCACTATTGTACCCCTTGACCAACTCATGGCAAGGCATACCTCATGTGCGGTACACAGCATAGTATACTGTAGAGCCTACTTCTGAAGCATAGGGGACGACCTTCGTCCTTTCTCTTTCTTCTGCTGTGGTCAGGTCTTGAGTCTTACTCAATACTCACACCTTGTAACACAGCCAAGAACTCCTTCTTTGCTGATCTATTTTGAACTCTTTCAAAATCATGTCAAGGTGTGCGTTCTTTGAAAGTATCATCGGGCGTCTTGATCTATCTCTATAGATCTTGATGCCCAATATGTAAGCAGCTTTTATCCAGGTCTTCCTTTGAAAAACTCCTTTCAAACAACCCTTTATGCTTTCTAGAAATTCTACATCATTTCGGATCAACAATATGTCATTCACATATACTTATCAGAAATGTTGTAGTGCTCCCACTCACTTTATTGTAAATACAAGTTTCTAACAAACTTTGTATAAGCCAAAACCTTTGATCACTCCATCAAAGTGTATATTCTGACTCCGAGATGCTTGCTCTAATCCATGGAAGGATCGCTGGAGCTAGCATACCTTTTAGCATCCTTAGGATCGACAAAACCTTTCTGATTGTATCACATACAACCTTTCCTTACGAAAACTGGTAAGGAAACTTGTTTTGACATCCATCTGCCAGATTTCATAAATGCAGCTAATGCTAACATGATTCCGACGGACTTAAGCATCGCTACGGATGAGAAAATCTCATCATAGTCAACTCCTTGAACTTGTGGAAATACTCTTTGCCACAAGTCGAGCTTCATAGACGGTAACATTACCGTCCACGTCCGTCTTCTTCTCAAAGATCCATTTATCTCGGACTTCATGGCTTCTAACCATTTGTCGGAATATGGGCCCACCATCGCTTCTCCATAGCTCGTAGGTTCAGTATTGTCCAACAACCTGATATCTCAGACAGGATCACGTACCACTCTGAAGTAGCACGCATCCTCGTCGTCCTACGAGGTTTGGTAGTGACTTGATCCGAAGTTTCATGATCAATATCATAAGCTTCCACTTCAATTGGTGTAGGTGCCACAGGAACAACTTCCTGTGCCTTGCTACACACTAGTTGAAGTTATGGTTCAATAACCTTATCAAGTCTCCACCATCCTCCCACTCAATTCTTTCGAGAGAAACTTTTCCTCGAGAAAGGACTCGTTTCTAGAAGCAATTACTTTTGCTTCCAGATCTGAAATAGGAGGTATACCCAACTGTTTTTGGGTATTCTATGAAGACGCATTTATCCGCTTTGGGTTCGAGCTTATCAGCCTGAAACTTTTTCACATAAGCATCGCAGCCCCAAACTTTAAGAAACGACAACTTAGGTTTCTCTAAACGGTGTCGTCTCAACGGAATTGCGTGGTGCCCCTTTTAAAGTGAATGCGGTTGTCTCTAATGCCTAACCCATAAACGATAGTGCTAATTCGATAAGAGACATCATGGTATGCACCATATCCAATAGGGTGCAGTTATGATGTTCGGACACACCATCACACTATGGTGTTCCAGGCGGTATTTAATTGTGAAACACTTTCCACAATGTCTTAATTGTGTGCCAAACTCATAACTCAGATACTCATCTCTATGATCATATCACAGACATTTTATCCTCTTGTCACGACGATCTTCAACTTCACTCTGAAATTACTTGAACCTTTCAATAATTCAGACTTGTGTTTCATCAAGTAAATATTCTCAGCATCTACTCAAATCATCTATGAAGTAAGAACATAACGATATCCACTGCATGCCTCAGCACTCATTGGACTGCATACATCAAAATGTATTACTTCCAACAAGTTGCTCTCTTGTTCCATCTTACTGAAAGCGAGGCCTTTCAGTCATCTTGCCCATGTGGTATGATTTGCATGTCTCAAGTGATTCAAAACAAGTGAGTCCAAACGATCCATTTGCATGGAGTTTCTTCATGCATATATACCAATAGACATGGTTCGCATGTCTCAATCTTTTCAAAAACGAGTGAGTCCAAAGATCCATCTACATGGAGCTTCTTCATGCGTTCTATACCAATATGACTCAAATGGCAGTGCCACAAGTATGTGGAACTATCATTACTATTTTATATCTTTTGGCACGGACATGTGTATCACTACGATCGAGATTCATTTTAGGTGCAAGACCATTGAAGGTATTATTCAAATAAACAGAGTAACCATTATTCTCCTTAAATGAATAACCGTATTGCGATAAACATAATCCAATCATGCTTAACGCAAACACAAAATCTCGATGGTAGAGGGAGCATGCGATGCTTGATCACATCAACCTTGGAAACACTTCCAACACATATCGTCATCTCACCTTTAGCTAGTCTCCGTTTATTCCGCAACTTTTATTTCGAGTTACTAACACTTAGCAACCGAACCGGTATCTAATACCCTGGTGCTGCTAGGAGTACTAGTAAAGTACACATTCATATAATGTATATCCAATATACTTCTGTCGACCTTGCCTGCCTTCTCATCTACCAAGTATCTAGGGTAATACTACTTCAGTGACCGTTCCCCTCATTACAGAAGCACTTAGTCTCGGGTTTTGGTTCAACCTTGTGATTCTTTACTAGAGCAGCAAACGACTTGCTGTTTCATGAAGTATCCCTTTTGCCCTTGCCCTTCTAGAAACTAGTGGTTTTACTAACCATCAACAATTGATGCTCCTTCTTGATTTCTACTTTCGCGGTGTCAAACATCGCGAGTTCCTCAAGGATCATCATAACTGTCCCTGATAGGTTATAGTTCATCACAAAGCTCTACTAGCTTGGTGGCAGTGACTATGGAGAACTATCACTATCTCATCTGGGAGATTAACTCCCACTCGATTCAAGCGATTGTGGTACTCAGACAATCTGAGCACATGCTCAACGATTGAGCCTTTCTCCCTTAGTTTGCAGGCTTAAGAAACTTGCCAGAGGTCTCATACCTCTTGACGTGGGCACTAGTCTGAAATCCCAATTTCAGTCTTCGAACATCTCACATGTTCTACGACGTTTCAAAAACGTCTCTGGTGCCACAATTCTAAACCGTTAGCAATACGCACTGAACTATCACGTAGTCATCAAAACGTGTGTGTCAGATGTTTCGCAACATCTACAGACGACGCTGAGGTTCAGCACACCGAGCGGTGCATTAAGGACATAAGCCTTCTGTGCAGCAATCAGGACAATCCTCAGTTCACAGACCCAGTCCGCATAATTGCTACTACCGACTTTCAACTAAATTTTCTCTAGGAACGTATCTTAAACAGTAGAACTAAAGCGTATGACATAATTTGCAAAGACCTTTTGACTATGTTCATGATAATTGAGTTCATCTGATTAATGAACTCCCACTCAGATAGACATCCCTCTAGTCATCTAAGTGATACATGATCCGAGTCAAACTAGGCCGTGTCCGATCATCACGTGAGACGGACTAGTCATCATCGGTGAACATCTCCATGTTGATCGCATCTACTATACGCTCATGTTCGATCTTTCGATCTCTTGTGTTCCGAGGCCATGTCTGTACATGCTAGGCTCGTCAAGTCAACCTAAGTGTTTCGCATGTGTTCCGAGGCCATGTCTGTACATGCTAGACTCGTCAACACCCGTTGTATTCGAACGTTAGAATCTATCACACCCGATCATCACGTGGTGCTTCGAAACAACGAACCTTCGCAACGGTGCACAGTTAGGGGGAACACTTCTCTTGAAATTTTAGTGAGGGATCATCTTACTTACTACCGTCGTTCTAAGCAAATAAGATGCATAACATGATAAACATCACATGCAATCAAATAGTGACATGATATGGCCAATATCATTTTGCTCCTTTGATCTCCATCTTCGGGGCACCATGATCATCTTTGTCACCGGCATGACACCATGATCTCCATCATCATGATCTCCATCATTGTGTCTTCATGAAGTTGTCACGCCAACGATTACTTCTACTTCTATGGCTAACGCGCTTAGCAATAAAGTAAAGTAATTTACATGGCGTTATTCAATGACACGCGGGTCATACAAAAATAAAGACAACTCCTATGGCTCCTGCCGGTTGTCATACTCATCGACATGCAAGTCGTGATTCCTATTACAAGAACATGATCAATCTCATACATCACATATATCATTCATCACATCCTTTTGGCCATATCACATCACATAGCATACCCTGCAAAAACAAGTTAGACGTCCTCTAATTGTTGTTGCATGTTTTACGTGGTTGCTATGGGTTTCTAGCAAGAACGTTTCTTACCTACGCAAAAGCCACAACGTGATATGCCAATTTCTATTTACCCTTCATAAGGACCCTTTTCATCGAATCCGATCCGACTAAAGTGGGAGAGACAGACACCCGCTAGCCACCTTATGCAACTAGTGCATGTCAGTCGGTGGAACCTGTCTCACGTAAGAGTACGTGTAAGGTCGGTCCAGGCCGCTTCATCCCACGATGCCGCCGAATCAAGATAAGACTAGTAACGGCAAGTAAATTGACAAAATGGACGCCCACAACTACTTTGTGTTCTACTCGTGCATAGAAACTACGCATAGACCTAGCTCATGATGCCACTGTTGGGGAACGTAGCAGAAATTCAAAATTTTCCACGCATCACCAAGATCAATCTATGGAGTTTACTAGCAATGAGAGGGAAGGAGTGCATCTACATACCCTTGTAGATCGCGAGCGGAAGCGTTCAAGAGAACGGGGTTGATGGAGTCGTACTCGTCGTGATCCAAATCACCGATGATCCTAGCGCCGAACGGACGGCACCTCCGCGTTCAACACACGTACGGAGCAGCGACGTCTCCTCCTTCTTGATCCAGCAAGGGGGAGGAGAGGTTGATGGAGATCCAGCAGCACGATGGCGTGGTGGTGGAAGTAGCGGGATCCCGGCAGGGCTTCGCCAAGCGCAAGCGGGGAGGAAGAGGTGTCACAGGAGGGAGAGGGAGGCGCCAGGGCTTAGGATATTGCTGCCCTCCCTCCCCCCCACTATATATAGGGCCAAGGGAGAGGGGGGGGCACAGCCTTGGCCCTTCCTCCAAGGAAGGGTGCGGCCAGGGAGGAGTCCTTCCCCCCCAAGGCACCTCGGAGGTGCCTTCCCCTTTTAGGACTCTCCCTTTTTTCTTATCTCTTGGTGCATGGGCCTTTTGGGGCTGGTGCCCTTGGCCCATATAGGCCAAGGCGCACCCCCTACAGCCCATGTGGCCCCCCGGGGCTGGTGGACCCCCTTGGTGGACCCCCGGACCCCTTTCGGCAGTCCCGGTACAATACCGATAAAGTGCGAAACTTTTCCGGCGACCAAAATAAGACTTCCCATATATAAATCTTTACCTCCGGACCATTCCAGAACTCCTCGTGACGTCCGGGATCTCATCCAGGACTCCGAACAACTTTCGGGTTACCGCATACTAATATCTCTATAACCCTAGCGTCACCGAACCTTAAGTGTGTAGACCCTACGGGTTCGGGAGACATGCAGACATGACCGAGACGACTCTCCGGTCAATAACCAACAGCGGGATCTAGATACCCATGTTGGCTCCCACATGCTCCTCGATGATCTCATCGGATGAACCACGATGTCGAGGATTCAATCAATCCCGTACCCAATTCCCTTTGTCAATCGGTATGGTACTTGCCCGAGATTCGATCGTCGGTATCCCGATACCTTGTTCAATCTCGTTACCGGCAAGTCTCTTTACTCGTTCCGTAACTCACATCATCCCGTGATCAACTCCTTGGTCACATTGTGCACATTATGATGATGTCCTACCGAGTGGGCCCAGAGATACCTCTCCGTTTACACGGAGTGACAAATCCCAGTCTCGATTCGTGCCAACCCAACAGACACTTTCGGAGATACCTGTAGTGCACCTTTATAGTCACCCAGTTACGTTGTGACGTTTGGTACACCCAAAGCATTCCTACGGTATCCGGGAGTTGCACAATCTCATGGTCTAAGGAACCGATACTTGACATTAGAAAAGCTCTTAGCAAACGAACTACACGATCTTGTGCTAGGCTTAGGATTGGGTCTTGTCCATCACATCATTCTCCTAATGATGTGATCCCATTATCAACGACATCCAATGTCCATGGTTAGGAAACCGTAACCATCTATTGATCAACGTGCTAGTCAACTAGAGGCTTACTAGGGACATGGTGTTGTCTATGTATCCACACATGTATCTGAGTTTCCTATCAATACAATTCTAGCATGGATAATAAACGATTATCGTGAACAAGGAAATATAATAATAACCAATTTATTATTGCCTCTAGGGCATATTTCCAACAACCCAGGCCACTAGGGGCTGGTTCCCTTCCACTTTCAGCCCACGGGGCCCTCCGGGATAGGTGGCCCCACCCGATGGACCCCCGGGACCCTTCCGGTGGTCCCGGTACAATACCGGTAACCCCCGAAACTTTCCCGGTAGCCGAAACTTGACTTCCTATATATAATTCTTCACCGATGGCCGAGTGCCGAACGGACGGCACCTCCGCGTTCAACACACGTACGGTGCAGCGACGTCTCCTCCTTCTTGATCCAGCAAGGGGAAAGGAGAGGTTGATGGAGATCCAGCAGCACGACGGCGTGGTGGTGGATGTAGCGGGTCTTCGGCAGGGCTTCGCCAAGCTTCTGCGAGAGAGAGAGAGGTGTTGCAGGGGAGGAGGGAGGCGCCCAAGGCTGTAGGTTGCTGCCCTCCCTCCCCCCTTTATATAGGCCCCCTTGGGAGGGGGGGCCGGCCAAAACCCATCTAGGGTTGGGGGGGGGGGGGCGGCGGCCAAGGGGTGGAAAGGGGTGCCTTGCCCCCCAAGGCAAGGGGGAAGTCCCCCCACCCTAGGGTTCCCAACCCTAGGCGCATGGGGGGAGGCCCATGGGGGGGCGCCCAGCCCACTAGGGACTGGTTCCCTTCCACTTTCAGCCCACGGGGCCCTCCGGGATAGGTGGCCCCACCCGGTGGACCCCCGGGACCCTTCCGGTGGTCCCGGTACAATACCGGTAACCCCCGAAACTTTCCCGGTAGCCGAAACTTGACTTCCTATATATAATTCTTCACCTCCGGACCATTCCGGAACCGCTCGTGATGTCCAGGATCTCATCCGGGACTCCGAACAACTTTCGGGTTTCCGCATACATATATCTCTACAACCCTAGCGTCACCGAACCTTAAGTGTGTAGACCCTACGGGTTCGGGAGACATGCAGACATGACCGAGACGCCTCTCCGGTCAATAACCAAAAGCGGATCTGGATACCCATGTTGGCTCCCACATGTTCCATGATGATCTCATCGGATGAACCACGGTGTCGAGGATTCAATCAATCCGGTATACAATTCCCTTTGTCAAACGGTATGTTACTTGCCCGAGATTCGATCGTCGGTATCCCAATACCTTGTTCAATCTCATTACCGGCAAGTCTCTTTACTCGTACCGCAATGCATGATCCCGTGACTAACGCCTTAGTCACATTGAGCTCATTATGATGATGCATTACCGAGTGGGCCCAGAGATACCTCTCCGTCACACGGAGTGACAAATCCCAGTCTCGATCCGTGCCAACCCAACAGACACTTTTGGAGATACCCGTAGTGCACCTTTATAGTCACCTAGTTACGTTGTGACGTTTGGCACACCCAAAGCACTCCTACGGTATCCGGGAGTTGCACGATCTCATGGTCTAAGGAAAAGATACTTGACATTGGAAAAGCTCTAGCAAACGAAACTACACGATCTTTTATGCTATGCTTAGGATTGGGTCTTGTCCATCACATCATTCTCCTAATGATGTGATTCCGTTATCAACGACATCCAATGTCCATGGTCAGGAAACCGTAACCATCTATTGATCAACGAGCTAGTAAACTAGAGGCTTACTAGGGACATGGTGTTGTCTATGTATCCACACATGTATCTGAGTTTCCTATCAATACAATTCTAGCACGGATAATAAACGATTATCATGAATAAGGAAATATAATAATAACCAATTTATTATTGCCTCTAGGGCATATTTCCAACAAAAAGCTCTAGCAAACGAAACTACACGATCTTTTATGCTATGCTTAGGATTGGGTCTTGTCCATCACATCATTCTCCTAATGATGTGATCCCGTTATCAATGACATCCAATGTCCATAGTCAGGAAACCATGACTATCTGTTGATCAACGAGCTAGTAAACTAGAGGCTTACTAGGGACACGTTGTGGTCTATGTATTCACACATGTATTACGATTTCCGGACAATACAATTATAGCATGAATAATAGACAATTACCATGAACAAAGAAATATAATAATAACCATTTATTATTGCCTCTAGGGCATATTTCCAACACTCTGTTGGTAGACATACTTATTATGTGAGCTTTGTAGATGACTTTTGCAAATACACTTGGATCTATCTTCTTAGAAAATGTTTCGATGTGTTTCAAGTGTTTCATAATTTTCAAGCCATGCAGTCAGACTGGAGCGATGAATATGAGAAACTGAATTCTTCTTTTCAAAAGATAGGTATCTCTCATCATGTTTCATGCCCACATGCACATCAACAGAACGGTTCCGCCGAACGCAAACAACGATACATTGTCGAAGTAGGCTTATCCATCTTAGCGTCAGCCTTCATGCCACTGAAATTTTGTGATGAAGCTTTTCTGACTGCAGTTCATCTCATTAATATGTGGCCCAGTCGCACTATCTCCAATAAGACACCCACTGAACGTCTTTTCCATGTCATGCCAGACTACACCACCCTTAGAGTGTTTGGCTGCGCGTGTTGGCCAAACCTACGTCCATACAACACTCGCAAACTCATGTATCGTTTCAAACAGTGTGTTTATCTTGGGTATAGTGCTCAATACAAAGGTGTAAAATGCCTTGATGTCTTTACTGGTCGTGTATACATCTCACGTGATGTAGTCTTTGATGAAACCCAATTTCCATTTGCCAGTCTACATCCCAATGCTAGTGCCCTTTTCGAAAGGAAATACTTCTACTTCCTTCTCATCTTTCCGGCGTCTCTCGTGGGGGTGATGATAATTTTACTGACCAAGAATTGACTAATATCTCCTCTGTTCCATCTGAGTTTGATGTTCCAGGAAGCAGCAGGGAGGAAATTTAGGCAAGCAGTCAAAATTGAACAGAAAACGCTGCATCAGGGGGCTCTGCTGAGGCCGCTGGCAATCAGGCACGATCCTCCTCGGGATCGGCGCCCTTGACCGCATCAGGGCCGATCGGGTCCGCCTCGGGATCAGTTTCCCACCCGGTGGCCTGGGACCCCCCACCATCGCCTGCCCCGCATCCTTCATCACCTGCCACGTCTCTCCCCGTGGCTGACGAGGCCACCGCGGGTGCTGCGCACCAATCCGGTGCTGGAGGCAAGTCGACCGACCAGTTCAGGTCGGTCCCGCACGTCTACTCCAAGCGGTCTGCGTGCGATGCAGCCACCCTGGCTGGCGGGCCAGGTACGAGGTCCGAGCCTGATCCCCTCTGCGCTCCTGGATCCTCTGTGGCCGCTCCTGCTGCTTCACCCACCGCCTCTGCCACAGATGATCCGGCCAGCCCTGGCGGATCTAGCTCGGGATCGGAGTCCGCCTCTGTACAGCCCGATGTTGCTTCTCCTAGATCGTCTGTGCATGTGCCAACACCTCCGCGCACTCGTCTTCAAGGAGGGATTATTCAACCAGTCAACTATAAAACTAAATATGGTTTAGTTTCTGCTATTTCCACAGGAGAACCACACACCATCACTGAGGCTCTGGCTGATCCCAAGTGGAAGCAGGCAATGGATGACGAGTTTCATGCTCTCCAGAAAAATCATACCTGGCATCTCGTTCCTCCATATCGCGGTAAAAATGTAACTGACTGAAAAATCATACCTGGCATCTCGTTCCTCCATATCGCGGTAAAAATGTAACTGACTGAAAAATCATACCTGGCATCTCGTTCCTCCATATCCTCAAACGAAGGTCATATGGTACTATAGATCGTTACAAAGCCAGACTTGTTGCAAAGGGGTTCAAGCAGAGGTATGGGTTGGATTATGAGGACACTTTTAGTCCTGTTGTTAAAGCTGCCGCTATTCATCTTGTTTTGTCCATTGCTGTGTCCAGAGGATGGAGTCTTGGACAGCTAGATATGCAGAATGAGTTCCTTCATGGTGTTCTGGAAGAGGAAGTATATATGAGGAAGCCTCCTGGGTTTGAGGATAAACATAAACCGTCTCACATATGCAGACTTGACAAATCTCTCTATGGACTAAAGCAAGCTCCAAGGGCATGGTATTCTCGTTTGAGCTCCAAGTTACAGACACTTGGGTTTACTCCCTCCAAATCTAATACATCACTGTTCATCTACAATAAGTCACATATAGCTATCTTTGTCCTTATTTATGTGGATGATATTATTGTTACTAGTTCATCAAATGATGTTGTAACAACTCTTTTAAAGGATTTGAATTTGGAGTTTGCTCTCAAGGATCTAGTAGATCTTCATTTTTTCCTTGGCATTGAGGTAAAGAAAAACAATGAAGGTGGCCTACATCTCTCTTAGGAAAAATATGCAACTGATCTTTTGAGCAAGGCAGGGTTGCAGGGCTGTAAACCATCTCCAACACCACTTTCTATTTCAGAAAAATTGTCTCTTGCAGAAGGCGTACTTTTGAGTCAAGAGGATGGCACCAAGTACAGAAGATTTGTGGGTGCACTTCAGTACTTGACACTCACCAGGCCTGATATTTCCTTTGCAGTAAACAAAGTTTGTCAATATCTCCATGCACCTACTTCTGCTCATTGGACTGCTGCTAAACGCATCTTGCAATATGTGAAAAACACCTTGAGTGTTGGTTTGACCTTCAGCAAGTCATCATCAACTCTTGTTAGTGCATTCTCTGATTTTGACTGGGCAGGTTGCTTGGATGACACAAGGTCCACAGGCGGCTTTGCAGTCTTCTTTGGACCAAATTTAATCTCATTTTTTTAGAAAAGGAGGATGACCCCCGGCCTCTGCATCTGGACGATGCATACGACCACTTCATTAATTATTCTCACAAGACCTTACAAAATCATACAACGGTAAGACTAAAGCCACCGTCTAAGCAACAAACTGTCGCTACACCTATCCAGTTGATGAAGGGGCGCAGATAGCCTGGGCCTAATACCAAACAGACATCGCAGCCAAGCCTAACACCTAAGACCTGAGACCTCAACCTAGCCACTTGCCGGGTCTGGGGCACACACTGGTCCGGCGCGCTCTCAGAGGCCGCCACCTCCAACTGCCACCGCTCCATCTTCAGAACTGTACTGATGCATCAACCTTGCTCGGTCCAGCTATCGTCGACGCCACCACGGCGTCCAACGGCACCTCCTCCCTGCGCGCAAACAGCTGGACACGTCGCGGTCGCCACTGATACACCTCAGCGCCATACTGCCAAGTACCACCAGCCGACACAGCTTGAAGCCTTGGAGGATCTGTCGTGCGTAGCACCTGCCGACCAGGCATGACCAAGCGTAGCACCTGTCGGTCAGGCATGACTTGACATCTCCACCGAAACTCCATGCAAGACGAAGCCGCTCCACCTCCTGCCTCTGACTTCCAGCGCTGCTCCACAAAACGATGCTCCCTAGAGAGAAACGACACCGCAGTGCCGCCATCGTCCGGTCTGGAACACCAGATCCTAGGGTTTCCCCCGGAGCAATACGAGTGGGTCGATGGTAGTCACACGACGATGCCTTCATCAAGGTAACGACGTGGAACGCCGCCATCGCCCGCCGTCGGCTCGGTCTTCATCGGCAACTACGTCCCCCCGACGTGGAACACCAAATTTAATCTCATGGTGTGCAAAGAAACAGGAAACCATGTCAAGATCGAGTACTGAGTTAGAATACAAGGCACTGGCTAATGCAACAACAGAAATCATACGGGTTAAGTCTATGCTGAAGGAGTTTGGAATATATCACACACAGACTACATGTCTTTGGTGTGACAATCTTGGTGCCACATATCTTTCTGCTAATCCTGTCTTTCATGCGAGAACTAAACATATTGAAATTGATTATCACTCTGTCAGAGAAAGAGTGGCTAGCAAGGAGTTGGAGATTCGGTTTGTTCCCTCAAAGGATCAAGTTGCAGATGGTTTTACAAAGGCCTTGTCTACAAGATCCTTTGAAGAGTTTAAACGTAATCTAAATGTGAGAAGTTCAGATTAAGGGAGAGTGTTAGACATATTATTCTTGTCACATTATATTTTGTACACGGGGGCCTACTTGTGTGTCAAGTCGGTTTAGTTAGGAGGTTAGGCTAGATAGGAGATGTTCATGTTTAATCTCCTTCTCTCTTATTCCTCTAACTGTAATATCTCTGGTTGTTGCTATAGGCTCGACCGACCCTTGTAATCTCCTTGATCTATCAATATAAGCAATGCGCGTCTCCATGTTGAGGAGATTGAGATGCTTCACAACCTCTTTCAGTGCCAACCCAAGCTGCTAATGACAAGTAATTAACATAATCTCTGAATTTTGAATGCTAACATGGCACATATCCCCAAGGAACCAATGCCACATCATACGTCACCGAGCTTGGGTTCGACTAGACCATGGTCCTGAACCTCCTTCCTCATTGCTTCACCCTTTTGATGATGAAGTCATTCCACAAGTGCCAGGATCTCCAGAGGATGAGCAGAATTCTTTCACTGGCGTCACCAGTGCGGCGGGATAGGAGGACTAATAGCCAATCCGTACCCCTAAGAACACACCGCCCCGAGCCGACTCGTAGTGTGTGCAGAATTCTATGTCCTTGTTTTGCAACAGGAAACGGAAAGACAGCGAAAACTTCATGAAATGAGAAGTTGAATGCCAATAGTATGAAGTATATAATGTGAAGTTAGCATGGCCATTGGATAAATACTCTCATTCGAGCCTTATTCAAGACTCGTAATTCGCAGATTTAAAATCAATTTACTGACCAAGCAGTCAGCTGGAATATTCGAGGAAAACAATAGTTGAGCTAGCCATGGCCTTAGGAGAACACATCTTCCACATATGCTGGATATTTGATGATATTCCTTCAAGCAGAAAGCTTGTTTTACACATTCTATATTGCCTAAGCCGAAGTTCAGATCTTTATATAGACAATGCAGTTCGCCCTTTGTATCAGCCAACATACGTACACATACGTTGATAGGTAGTTCACATTCACTGAAATCGGTCATGGACCCTACCATTAATATACTACATGACCCGCCGTTCCTGACTTTCATTGCATGTCAAGTGCTCTGTATAAGTACAAATGATTTTTCTTAGAAAAGGAGGTTAAACCCCGGCCTCTGCATCAATCGATGCATCCAACCATCTTTATTAAATATTTCATAAAGGTCTGACAAGAACATGCATCAATCCATCCGAAGTCACCACTCACACCTACAAACTCGATAATATAGAGTGCTCTCACTTCCCATATCTAAAACCGGTGTCGTCGCTGATCCATCCACATAACGTATCGGGACCAACAGCCAGTGCAGCCTACCTAAAGCGCACACCACATGCATACGTTTTAGAAGCCGCCATCATCACACTGGTAGAAAAAGAGGCTTCCATACGCCCCCATTAGTCCCCAAAACAATTGAACCGCGACCAAAGGGGTCTTTAGTCGCGGTTCGGGAGGAGACCCGCGACCAACTATCTCGGCCCAGCGCGCTCGGTCGACAGCTGGCGGACGGGAGGGGCTTTAGTCCCGGTTGGCCTGGCCAACCGGGACTAAAGGTCCCCGAAGGCCTTTAGTCGCG
>NC_057808.1:13904629-13908625 GCF_018294505.1 Triticum aestivum | reverse complement strand
GGGAGGGGCTTTAGTCCCGGTTGGCCTGGCCAACCGCGACTAAAGGTCCCCGAAGGCCTTTAGTTGCGGTTGGCCAGGCCAACCGGGACTAAAGGCCCATCCCTATATATAGGACTCAGCTCACTTCACTTCACTCAGCTCACTTCACAATTTTCAGAAGGGGGTGGTGGGTTTGCTTTTGGTTCCTCCTATGCACACAAGGTGTTTGATGAAATGCCCGAGAGCCTGAAACAAACATGATATGAAGTGTCTGAGCCACACTTGAGCTTTCTCATTTATTATTCCTCCGCGATCGCGGTTAGCAACTTGAACCTTTCATGTGTCATTGATAAAATATGCATGTGTGTAGTTCATCGTTTAATTTGTATTATTTCTAGCTAGTTAGTTTAACAAATGCATGATGGTTAATTATATACTTTATATAATAATAATGCAGATGAATCGGCAATGGATGTACGGTCCCCGACTCTCCGGCGAGTTCACTACGGGTTTGAAAGATTTCCTCGTAGTGGCAAATGCGAACAAGCAGCAAGGTTTTATTATTTGTCCATGTGATGTCTGTAAGAATCAGAAGGGTTACTCCTCCTCAAGAGACGTTCACATGCACCTGCTTCGGCACAGTTTCATGCCAAGCTATAATTGTTGGACCAAGCATGGAGAAAGAGGGGTTAGAATGGAAGAAGATGAAGAAGGGGATGATATCGATGACAACTATCATGATCATTTCGGTGATACTTTCATGGAGGATGATGCTGAAGGTGGGGAAGGGTTAGGTGAAGGTGAAGAAGAGGCACATGATGAGCCCGCTGATGATCTTGGTCGGACCATTGCTGATGCACGGAGACGCTGCGAAACCGACAAGGAGAGGGAGAATTTGGATCGCATGTTAGAGGATCACAAAAAGTCGTTGTATCCAGGATGCGATAATAGTCTGAAAAAGCTGGGCTGCACACTGGATTTGCTAAAATGGAAGGCACAGGAAGGTGTAGGTGACTCATCATTTGAAAATTTGCTGAAAATGTTGAAGAATATGTTTCCGAAGAATAACGAGTTGCCCGCCAGTACGTACGAAGCAAAGAAGGTTGTCTGCCCTCTAGGTTTAGAGGTTCTGAAGATACATGCATGCATTAACGACTGCATCCTCTACCGCGGTGAATACGAGAATTTAAATGAATGCCCTGTATGCACTGCATTGCGTTATAAGATCAGAGGCGATGACCCTGGTGACGATGTTGAGGGCGAGAAACCCAGGAAGAGGGTTCCCGCCAAGGTGATGTGGTATGCTCCTATAATACCACGGTTGAAACGTCTGTTCATGAACAAAAAGCATGCCAAGTCGTTGCGATGGCACAAAGAGGACCGTAAGTCCGACGGGGAGTTGAGACACCCCGTTGATGGAACACAATGGAGAAAGATCGACAGAGTGTTCAAAGATTTTGCAGCTGACGCAAGGAACATAAGATTTGGTCTAAGTACTGATGGCATGAATCCTTTTGGCGAGCAGAGCTCCAGCCATAGCACCTGGCCCGTGACTCTATGCATCTACAACCTTCCTCCTTGGTTGTGCATGAAGCGGAAGTTCATTATGATGCCAATTCTCATCCAAGGCCCTAAGCAACCCGGCAACGACATCGATGTGTACCTAAGGCCATTAGTTGAAGAACTTTTACAGTTGTGGGCCAGACCTGGTGTACGTGTCTGGGATGAGCACAAAGGAGAGGAATTTGACCTACGAGCGTTGCTTTTTGTAACCATCAACGATTGGCCTGCTCTCAGTAACCTTTCGGGACAGACAAATAAGGGATACAATGCATGCACGCACTGCTTACATCAGACTGAAAGTGTACGTTTGGTTAATTGTAAGAAGAACGTGTACCTGGGTCATCGTCGGTTTCTTCCCCGAAATCATAACGTAAGAAAGAAAGGCAAGCATTTCAACGGCAAGGCAGATCACCGGCCGAAGCCTGTGGAACGTACTGGTGCTGAGATATTTGATATGGTCAAGGATTTGAAAGTCATCTTTGGAAAGGGTCCTGGCGGACAATCAGTTCTGCGGGGAGTTGACGGGCACGCACCCATGTGGAAGAAGAAATCTATATTTTGGGAGCTAGAATATTGGAAAGTCCTAGATGTCCGCTCTACAATCGACGTGATGCATGTTACAAAGAATATTTGCGTGAACCTGCTAAGCTTCGTGGGCGTGTATGGGAAGACAAATGATACAAAGGAAGCACGGCAGGACCAGCAACTTTTGAAAGACCCAGATGACCGGCATCCAGAATGGTTTCAAGGTCGTGCCAGCTACGCTCTTACCAAAGAAGAGAAGGTCATTTTTTTTGAATGCCTGAGCAGTATGAAGGTCCCGTCTGGCTTCTCGTCGAATATAAAGGGAATAATAAACATGGCGGAGAAAAAGTTCCAAAACCTGAAGTCTCACGACTGCCACGTGATTATGACGCAATTGCTTCCGATTGCTTTGAGGGGGCTCCTACCGGAAAATGTTCGAGTAGCCATTGTGAAGCTATGTGCATTCCTCAATGCAATCTCTCAGAAGGTAATCAATCCAGAAGATCTACCACGGTTACAGAACGATGTGGTCCAATGCCTTGTCAGTGTCGAGTTGGTGTTCCCACCATCCTTCTTCGATATTATGACGCACCTCCTGGTCCACCTAGTCGAAGAGATTTCCATTCTCGGTCCTGTATTTCTACACAATATGTTCCCCTTTGAGAGGTTCATGGGAGTATTAAAGAAATATGTTCGTAACCGTGCTAGGCCAGAAGGAAGCATCGTCAAGGGCTATGGAAATGAGGAGGTAATTGAGTTCTGTATTGACTATGTTCCTGACCTTAAGCCGATTGGTATTCCTCAATCGCGGCACGAGGGGAGACTAAGTGGAAAAGGCAAGATCGGAAGGGAATCCACGATATGTATGGACGGTCATTCTATGACTGAAGCACACCACACAGTTCTGCAAAATTCCAGCTTGGTGGCTCCGTACTTCGAGCAACACAAGAATATTTTACGCTCGGACAACCCGGGGAAGCCTGAATCCTGGATTAGAAAGGCCCACATGGAGACTTTCGGCAGTTGGTTGCGAAAACATTTAATGAATGACAATGATGTTGGAGATCAGCTGTACATGTTGGCCAAGAAACCATCTTCGACTATAACGACTTTCCAAGGGTACGAGATAAATGGGAATACATTTTACACCATCGCCCAAGAAAAAAAGAGCACCAACCAAAACAGTGGTGTCCGCTTTGATGCAGCAACCGAGAATGGGCAAAAGGTCACATATTATGGTTACATAGAGGAGATATGGGAACTTGACTATGGACCCTCCTTTAAGGTCCCTTTGTTCCGGTGCAAATGGTTCAAGCTAACAGGAGGTGGGGTAAAGGTGGACGAGCAATACGGAATGACAATGGTGGATTTCAACAATCTTGGTTACCTTGACGAACCATTCGTCCTTGCCAAAGATGTCGCTCAGGTTTTTTATTTGAAGGACATGAGTAGCAAACCGAGGAAACGGAAAGATAAGAAAACGATCAGTACGTCATGCGATGATCCAAAGCGCCACATTGTTCTTTCAGGGAAAAGAAACATCGTGGGAGTGGAGGACAAGACAGACATGTCAGAAGATTATAATATGTTTGGTGAAATTCCGCCCTTCAAAGTGAACACTGACCCAAGCATTAAGTTAAATGATGAGGATGCTCCATGGATACGGCACAATCGTAAGCAAGCAGGGACACAAGGGAAGAATTGATGTGTAATAATTTATTGTACCAAACTTTGTATTTGGTCGATGAACTGAATGATGTATCAAACCTTTTATCAAACCTTCAAGGGATTTTAAAATGAATTAGTTTTATTTTTCTGATTTTTTTGATATATAATTGTATTTTTAAGATTTTAAAATGAATTAGTTTTATTTTTCTGATTTTAAAAGGAAAAAGGAAGAAGAAGAAAGAAGGAAAAAGGAAGAAAAAA
>NC_057808.1:13903855-13904619 GCF_018294505.1 Triticum aestivum | reverse complement strand
AGAAAAAAAACAGAAGAAAAAAACAAACAGAAGAAAAAACAAAAGAAAAAAGGAAAAAGGAAAAAAGGAAGAAAAAAAAGAAGAAAAACAAAACAAAATAAATAAAGCAAAAAAGAAAACAAAAAACAGGCAAAAAATAAAAAATATGCCACCTACTGGGCCATCACGGCCTGAATACGACTAGAAACCCATTAATGGGCCAGGATTCAGGCCGGCAGAAGGCCCAGTAGGCCCACAGGCACATAGTGACAGAATAGGCCCGTAAGCCTGCATTTGAGAGGAGCTCGAAGTGGTGAGCGCAGCCGCGCTTATAAACCACTGTCGAAGCCTCTCGGCTAGCGAGGTGGGACTAAACATCCCACCGCACCGCGCCAGTTCCAGCACAGACCCTTTAGTCCCGGTTGGGGAGGAGGACCGCGACTAAAGGGTACCCTTTGGTCGCGGTTGTTGTCCCCAACCGCGACTAAAGTGTCTTTCTGCGCGGGAACGGAAGCGGCGCCAAAATCCTTTAGTCCCGGTTGGGGAGGCGGACCGCGACTAAAGGGTAACCTTTAGTCGCGGTTGGTGTGGACAGCCACGACTAAAGGGTACCTTTAGTCGCGGTCCGCCTCCCCAACCGCGACTAAAGGTGCATCTATAAATACTGCACTTAGCAGTTTCGCCACTTCCCATTCTCCTCTCTCTCGACGCCGAAGCGCTGCCCCGACGCCGATCGACGCCGAAGCCCTGCCCCGACGCCGACGCCGACGCCGAAGCCCTGCCCC
>NC_057808.1:13888874-13903845 GCF_018294505.1 Triticum aestivum | reverse complement strand
GAAAGAAGAAAGGAAGAAGAAGAAAGGAAGAAGAAGAAAGAAAGAAGAAGAAAGGAAAAAGGAAGAAGAAGAAAGGAAGAAGAAGAAAGAGGAAGAAGAAAGGAAGAAGAAGAAACAAAGAAGAAAGAGGAAGAAGAAAGGAAGAAGAAGAAAAAAAGAATTTTTACTTAAAGAATCTTATTTTTTAATTCCTCCTCCTCTATGTCCCCTTAATCTTATTTTTTAATTCCTTTATACTTAAAGAATTTTTACTACATGCAGGAGTGACATATGGCGGACGATAGAACCGAGCCGCTTAGGGATCCGGAGGCTGAACGTTATTTAATGGGCATCATCAACAACGAGATTCCTTATGTGCCGGGCTCAGAATATGAGCAACAAGAGGATGTAGTCTCTTCTTATCCGAACCTTGGTGGTGGAACAGAGATTGTCGATGATCAAG
Organism: Triticum aestivum; assembly: GCF_018294505.1. Taxonomy (NCBI): domain Eukaryota; kingdom Viridiplantae; phylum Streptophyta; class Magnoliopsida; order Poales; family Poaceae; genus Triticum; species Triticum aestivum. Next base: position 13,903,403 of record NC_057808.1, on the reverse strand, counting down.
AAGGTGAAGGAACGGACATTGTCGACGGAGGTCAACCGTCAACAACCGACGATCTCGAATTGCAAGTAGCAACCACCTCCGGCGAGGTATATATATACATTGAGCCTCTCGTGATACAAACTTACTGAAATGTGAATACATATGTATTAACGCGCGCGACTCTCTTTCTTTTTTTAGCCCTCCGGATCGAGTACGACAAAGCGTGGCAAATCCAAGGCGATGAAAACAGGAGAAACATATGCCATTGAGTTTGTCAGTGAAACCGGCAAGCCCCTACAGCACACCTCAAAGTTTACCAACCAATGCGGAGTCGTTGTTAGAGACAACGTCCCGATCACCGTCCAGGAATGGAAGGAGCCAAAGAAGGCACGTCTTGGTTTCAGTTTTGTCGACAAGAGAACGAAAAAGGATTGCTGGAGAAAGCTTATGGAACATTTCATTGTACCTCCGGAATACAACAAAGTCGATGAATTCGGTAACGAGGTTCCGGGTGGACGTCAGAGGAGGAGGCTAGTTAAAGAGTTCGCTCTTCAGAAGATGGGCGAAGCATTCCGGAACTTCAAGAAAAATTTAACCCGTGACTATGTCAACAAGGGCAAGACTCCGGATTTCAATGGACAACATGAGAAACTGAAAGATGATTGGCCAGAATTTGTGAGGCAAAAGCAATCGGAGCATTTCAAGGAAATATAAAAAAAAATAAGGATAATGCGAGTAAGAAAAAGTTCCATCATATTATGGGGCCAGGAGGATACCGCCTTTCGGAGCCTAGGTGGCAGAAGATGGAGGAGGACCTGAGGGTGCGAGGAATCCCTCTAGGTACAGAGGGATGGGACCCAAGGGCCAAAAGCTGGTGGTACGGGCATGGGGGATCGCTAGACCCGGAGACAGGGGTGTGTGTTCACCGGCAGAGACAGTTTGCTCCCACCCAAGCCCTTATTGATGCAATGACCCAAGCTCAAGAGGGCTTGATCAAGTTCAACAGAGAGAAAGACGCACTGACAACAGCCCTCGGGAATGATGAACACGGAGGACGTGTACGAGGCAAAGGCAAGGTTCCGTGGAAAGTAGGGTTTTCCCAGGACAATGACCCGTACTGTTACAGAAGCCGTAAGAGAAAGACGGACCGGGATGCAGATCTTATGACGAAGTTTGCATCGGAACTCCATGAGTTGAAGCAGACCGTGCATGAACTAGTGAAAGAAAAATCGGCTGCAGGGCCGCATGAAGATCATGAAGCGGATCGCGGAAGCCAGCAGTGGAGAAGCAGCGTGGCTTCCACGGATGCCCCGCCTGGTGCTAGTGCACCGATGATCGAGATTCGTGCACCGGAGCCTCACTACCCCGTGGATGATGTAAAGGAGATGAAAGAATGTGATCTGCATTATCCCGTGGGGAACGTTTCCACGAAGGTAGCTAGCGGCAGTGCTTTACCCTGTACACCTGGAGCACTCCACCACAACAACCCCATTGCATATGGCTATGCTCGTGTCACGGTGGAAGACATAGTCCAAGGGTTTGAGGACCTGGAGATTGACAAACCTACACCCGAAGGGGAGAGAAGACTTGGAGATGTCAAGCGCCAGTTCATTCTATGGAAAAAGAAGTACATAGTGTTTCCAGGCGAGGCGCCAAGGCTAGCAAGTCCACCCCCCTCCGATGGTGGTGGTGGTGGTGGTGGCGGTGGTGGTCGTGGTGGTTCACCTACACCTCCTTCACGCCATTCGACGCCGTCCCCCGATCCACAACCTCCGGCGGGTACGACGCCCCCCAATCCTCCTCCGGCGGGTACGACGCCCCCCAATCCACCTCCGGCGAAGAAGCAGAAGCAGGCGGACAGCAAGGAAACCCGCTCCTGGACTATTAACCCGGACCCTTATGTACCTAAGACCACAAGGGTACCGGAGCCATCACTGAAGCCTCTCCTCCCAAGGCCTGGGGAACTTAGTGAAGCTGAAACCAAATTGGCCGCGTCTGCTGATTATGAGAAATGGAAGGCGGATATGAAGGCGAAAAAAGAGCCTGAGCCCAAGCAAGTATTCACTGAGAAGCAAAAGAAGTGGGCTAAGGATTTTTTGACGACACCGTCCCAAGCCGAGCTGAATATGCCTGACGACTATGGACATGAACTTCGTAGGCAAGCAAAAATATTGAAGGAGGAGAAAGAAGAAAGTAAAAAAAAGCGGGAAACAAGTTGACCAGCTCGGGATGCAGAAGAAACAATCGATCCCCCCGCTCATAGTGAAAGCCGGTCCGGAAGAGGACCCCGAGATCATAGCAGCTGCGGCAGCACTTGGATTGACTGTACCGGGTGCCATGAAACAAGCGTCCGAGATTGGTTTGACTCTTCGTGCCTTCTTAGGCCTTGAGGATGCGCCAGTATGTGAGATAGCATTACAATATGTGCGGAATGGGCCTCTCGTCGAGCCTGCGCGGGAAAAGAGTCTACCACCACAAATGCGAAATCTGCTACGTTGGTACAAGCAATTCATAACATGGGCCGACAAAGAATATGTTTATGCGGATGTTACAGATGAGCATCACACCAAACGGTACTCTGTAGAAATTCATATGAGTGAATTGTTCCAGCTGTTCAATCTGCGTGACCTCGACAAATCTATACTGAGTTGCTACGTTCTGTAAGTGATTTATTTCTACCTCATCTCGTTCTTCATTGCCTGCACTATATATATATATATATATTGTCCTAACTATATTGTTGCGTACGCTATTATGCAGATTGAAGATTTGGGAATGCAAAATAAGAAACATCCATGATGTTGGGTTCATTGACCCACATATCGTTAATGGACATGTGTTACAACATCACCCCGAAGACGTGGAGAAAGACCTGTACAAGTTTCTTAGAAAGCATCAACTCAAAAGTCATATTCTATTTCCTTACCATTTTGGGTGAGTGTTTCTCTCTTGTGCCCATTCTCTTTTGTTTACTCCATGCATGATATGTCTAATCGATGAGTTATGCATGACTGTGCATGTAACGTGTCCGCAGGTTCCACTGGATTCTGCTAAATATTGAACTTCACACCTCCAGAGTTCTAATCATGGACTCTATGGATTCGGATCCAAAGCGTTGGGCCGACATGAGAAAAATGCTGCAAAAGTAATTATTTTCAATCATTTGAGCTCTATATCGATCGGTCTCTTTCGTTCATTTCCTAATATCAAGTAACTAATAACTTCCTTATTCATTTAATTTTCTTTGCCCTGTAGGGTTTGGAGACGGTTCTCAGAAGAAATTGTCGGTGAATTCAAACATGAGCTAGATTTCAGAAGGTTAGTTAATGTGGATAAGCAGCCACCGGGGACCAATCTATGTGGATACTATGTTTGTGAGAACATCCGGAGACACACCACGGAGCGGAAGGCATCGGATAGCGTGCGGAACGCGACGGATAACTTGCGGAGGAGGCTTAGTCCAGAAGCTCGCTTCCGACCAATTCAAGAAGAATTAGCAGGATTTTTCATGAGGGAAGTCATCAATCCTAAAGGAGAACACTATACCGAGGACGAAGAAATTTATATGCATACCCGAGATTGAAACTTGTATGAAGTTGTATATGGTCATCCATCCTAATTGTGTATGGAAACTTGTTCGAAGTTGTATATGGTCACCCGAGATTGAATATATATTATATATTCCTCTTGAATTCTTCTTGTTTGAAATTTCATATGCATGTATATAGTAGCGTAAAATATGTGTACTGAAACTTTATCAAAATTAAAATAAAACACAAAATATAATATAAAAGAAATAAAACACTCCAAACTAAAAAGAAACCAGGTTTAGGGGGGCTAAAACCCTAAACCTGCGGAGGAGCCCTTTAGTCCCGGTTGGCCACGAGAACCGGGACTAAAGGTCCTCCGCCCCGACGGACCACGGGCGCCCACGTGGACGGGCCTTTAGTCCCGGTCAGCCACAAGAACCGGGACTAAAGCCTTTAGTCGCGGTCCGTAAGAGGCGCGACTAAAGGGGGGGGGGTCTTTAGTCGCGCATATTTAGTCCCGGTTGCACAGCCGGGACTAAAGGCTGTTGCGAACCGGGACTAAAGGGCTTTTTTCTACCAGTGTCATCGGACCACTGGACCATCTTCAGGAGAGAGATCCGCATCTTCCTTTCCTGTCTGGACATCCTCGATGCCACCACGGCACCCAACGGCACCACCACCCTGCGTTCGTCCGACCAGACGCGAAGACTCTGGAAGATCCGTCGTGCGTAGCACCTGCCAACCAGGCATGGCAGCACCTGTCGGCCAGGCATGACTTGACGGCTCCACCGAAGCTCCGTGCTTAACGTATAAGTACAAATGATATATTTTAAACAACACAATGCCCTTTACACGCTCTCACTCATGGCCGCTGATGTTATTCCCCTCTTTGTTTTCGTCCACTTGCGAAATGTGATCCTCCTTTGTGTTTTCTTCCAATACTTGGCCGTGCTGACTTCTAGTATCAAACTGAAATTTCAAGAGAGTAGACAGATACGAAAAAATGAATCTAAGGATGATTACCTAAGATTTATAATATTTCCTTAGACTTGTCCTAAGGAAATCAGCCAATTAAGGGCTCATGATTAGCTGGTTTTTTATGGCAAGCTAACTTTTATCAGAATTTTATTCACAAAAAAATTCAAAATTCTTCTTCTTATTTTCTTTGGAGAAACTTTGGTCAACATTTCTTTAGTAGGGCTGCAAGGGACATCAACCATACATGTGCCCTTCCCCGCAAAAAACAAACAAACATACATGTGCCCTTGCATTAGGGATGGCACCCGCCGGGTTTGGGTACGGGTGGAGCCACCCCATACCCTTACCCGTGACCCCAAACCTTACCCATCACCCGTACCCATACCCGTGAACGGGTACAATTTTTTCCCATACCCATCACCCGTCAGGGTAAATGGATTCCCGCGGGTAAAATTACCCATATTTGCAACACATCAATTTGAGCATTATATAGTCACAAACAACAACTTATAATAATAATAATTTATAAAAAACAACACTTCATTTGAATTTACACACAAGAACAACACTTCATTCGAACAATTGCACTCTAAAACATTTGGATCTACACACAAGAATCCCTACAGAAACGTTCATGTGATAAATAAGGCTGCTATTTTTTCAGAATTTCTGAAGCTAAACGAACAACTCGTCACTCTTGCTGCAGCAAAAGAATTCACGATTCAGATAATCACTTTACACACGGAGTGCTTGTAGCCGTATCTCTATGCAAAACAATGAATTATCAAAAAGAGGTGGATGCCGTGGTAACAATCGTTGTACACACATAGTGCTCGTCACCAATTTGCTGCAGCAATAACCATGACATAATCCCTCTTTCTAAAACTTCATGGTTCAGTTAAGACTTAAGAAGCTCGCAATGACACACAGAAAGTTGTATTCATCACATCATCTATATACATCACGTCTACTCAGCAGAAATCAATGCTCATCTACATGAATGCATCACATCATCTTGTACAACAAATATCTCCAAACTGTAAGATCAGTGCTCGTAATCATAAAATCATAAAGAAAATCGATACTCTCCTAGCCGAAATAGCCATGCTACTGTTCTTGTGCTTTGCGGCAGCAGATCGACCATTGCTAAGTAGGCTAGGGCGTACCTGCTTCACGGATGTCTTGGACATAGTGCTGCGATGGTGTTGCACCTTGGACCCTGGAGCATGAGGTGGAAGACCTTGACGTCGGCCGGGGAGTTGGCTCTTTCCTGGCGCGCGGAGGCGGAAGGCACCATACGATGATAGGGTTGGGTTTGGGCTCGGTGTTGGCGTGTTGTGCTCCTGGCTGTGGTGGTCGCCGAGCTGCAGCTCCTTGCGGTTCCCATCCACGCGCGAGCTATCATCATCGTCCGCTGGGTCCATGGTGGTGGCGCGAGGCAGCAAGCGGCTGGAGGCGCTGGCGTTGGCGGCCGACAGCGAGAGCCGAGAGCCCAAGAAGATGAGATCGATCTATTCTGCTGGGCGCTGGCTGCTACAAGCATGCGAGGTAATTTTGGACGTCAAGTTCGTCAATCACGCAATCACATTCATATATAACCATAAAAGGAACGAGGCAATTCTGGACATCAATCACCTTTTTTTTTGCGAAATGGACATCAATCACCTAGACACAAGTATCACATTTGGGATTCTGGACGTGGGATAGCTGCGGGATTTATGTCCACATAATGATACAATACATTTAATATGCGGATAAATAATATTTTAGGCCTATTTATCAGATTATACGTGGGTACATGGGTACACGGGTATGGGTTATACTAAACCATACCCGTACCCACCAAACCCGATGGGTTTAAAATTTTCCTATTTATGTACCTATGGGTATTTTTGTAATCCAAACCCTTGCCCTAATAGAGTTTTTACCCACCGGGTACGCGGGTAATGGGTACCATTGCCATCCCTACCTTGCATCCTTAAAAAGGCACACAGCACACCTGGTGGGTGCAACGCGTGACTGTTGTTGCTAATATTTGTTAACTACACTGCATGTTGTGCTAATAAGCTGCCACACATCTCAAACGATTGAACTGCAGTTTTAACCGGAGAGGTGAGATGTGACAGCGGTTTTTACTACTTTCCCTTAAGCCCGGCAAGACTCGTTGGCTCTCTCACTCGAGCTCCTATTCCTGAACGCTTCTAATGGCTGCAGCATGCCACTGCTCGGTTTCTCAACGGAGAAGATATGCTGGCAGCATCTTCGGGTGGCCCAATGTTAGCCCAACTGCAGCCATGGAGCCGTCCAAGGTCATCAACCATGCACCCGCAAAAAAAAGGTCATCAACCATGCATGTGCGCCAATTCACGGTATCTGTAACCCTGCTCGCTCTTTTCAGTGAAATCGTGGTTCCACTTGATGACCCGAATCATTTTTTTCCTTCAAAAAATAGGGGTGGAAAATGAACATAGAAACATCCGGGTTTCGTATTACAATGTAAAATATAGTTCTGAAAAGAGCCAGAGACACGGTCCAGCCAGGCAGAGCCAAACTACTTTGATACTCAGGACCAGAGCAACTCCTTACAAGACCACAAGCACTAAAACTGACACTTTAGAACATACGAGAACAATCGTGTCATCCTCTGATGGGATCGGTTGACGTTTTCCCGTCCGGTTGATGTTGTCCCCAAGGTAAGAGAAAAATATGTTTTTGGTTCCCTCAAATTCACAAAAAGTATACGACTGGTCTCAAAAAATTTTAGGTGACATTGCATCCGTCAAGTCTCAAAACCGGAGACATTTGGTCCAAAACCAGAAATATGGAATAAACCGATGACGTGTCACTAGTTTATTCTAGATTTCTGGATTTGGACCAAATGTCTTCGGCTTAGAGACTTAAGGGATCAAACGTCGTCAAAAAATTCTTGAGAGACCAGCCGTATACTTTTGGTAAACTTGAGGGGGCCAAAAACATACTTTTCTCCCAAGGTAATTTGGCAGCTTGATTCCTAAGCTCGCCGACATCCCACCTCAGCCTTGCGAATTTGCAGGCATTCTTCCAACCTTGATCACTAGCATCTGGCCGCCGAAGCTAGGTTAGTACCGCGGACATCAGAAGGAGAGCACACACAAGTTGACACGGATGTTGTCATCTCCCTGCCCCCCTCCAGAAAGTTCCGGCCGGCACTGGTGTCTGCTAGACCCTCATTTACTTGTTGTGCCTCTCCAGAAAAGACAACAGCCATGAATGTGCTCATCGATCAGGACAGTGGCGGGGTTCTTCCATGCCTCTCCAGCAAGGATCACCGGGATTGTGTGGCTCTTAGGTGGGAGGAAGGATTGGGAACAGTGGGGCTACGAGACGGCGCCGCTGAATACAGCGGCTCATGCTGCGATAACGGCAAGGTTGATGGGCGAGCTCTGCTGCAGACAGAATGCCGCTGTGTTTTGTTTTCCTCCAATATTCCATTTCGGAGTACCCCTTTTTCAGAGTATCCCATAGACAGGACACTAAAATAAGCATATCAACGATACAACATTGGACCTTTGACATCCTAATTCCCAGGGCAGGTGGATATTTATATGGCAATATGTAGTTTTTGTTAGGTAAGCATGAGATAGGTGTGTTGATCAAGTCATTCAAGAAGCGTTTTATGGCCTCTCTTTTATCATCCGAGTACATGATGCAAATTAAATCATGTGATCATTCTATTTGCATGTTTTATTTGCTCTTGCATAAACATAAGAAAAATAAGAAAAATTTCATGAAAGGAGCAGTTCAATCTCAATCGCATGAGGAATAGTGATAGCTCCATGACGTTAAGTTTATAAATGAGACCTTTTACAGTACATCATATTATCTCACCTAGTTTCTGATTAAAATTGATGATCTTGTGCCTTGCTACATAAGATTTTTGAGCAACCATCATAAAGCTACATAAGATTCCTTCTCTGGATAAAAATGTCCCCTGCATAATTATTCCTCAAGTGTCAAAAGTATCTGCGGTGTGAGAAAATAGCCATGCCTTTGCCTTGACGGTCAGTATCTGCCCAAATAATTTTAATTTCATCTCATCATAGGTATATGCATTTAGTTTAAAAGTCATGCATATTTCATCAAATAGCTGCACATGGTTGTATGGATCTTCTATCTTATCACCCGTAAATTGTTTACATGGCAGCAACACGAGAAGATTCAGATTAAATTTGTAAGTTTCACCATTAGGTCTTTGGTCCAATGAAGTGAATATTTTTATTAATGGGCAGTCCTGAGAGGTTAATTGCGGCGAGTTGGTAAATGTGCCCAAAATTGGACATGGTTGCCTTCAACCTGCAAATTAACTTAGTACATAATATAAATGAAAACTTAAAACAAAGATCAAAAGCGCTTAGCTCCTTGGCAATCGCGTCAGGAAAAAAATTTGATGTTCTACAAGTACACCGAGTTTAGTTGTAATTTTTTCGAAGAAGAGTACTGATCGCACATGAAGTGGTCTTTGCCTGTTCTACATGTTTAAGGAAAAATGTGCATGTAAGTTAGTTACGGTCCGAAGTAGAGCAGAAGCGGGAGTCGAAAGTACTAAGAGTGATTGGTGACTGAAAGTAAAGTGCAAGTTAAAATAAAAGAACAAGAGAGAATAAATGGAGATGATGAAATAAATAGGACGAAGGTGTTCTCATAGGGTCTGGATTCCCCACTAGTATGTGTCTAACATAACATATGCGAATGCAAAGTCTAGGTTTCGATAACTAAGACAGTATGTATGTTTTTATAAGCGGGCGGAGCCAGGTACAGATAGATACGTGCATAAATGTCGCAGCCATGTAACACATATGCCACCACGGTTCCTCCCCGCATGCAGGTTGCGGCAACAACGGTTAAGGGTCTCTTAGTGGACGTAGCTAAAGTCGTTCTCCGACAATCCCCTATTCAGCAGTCGGGGAAGGAGGGATATAGCTATCACCGCGGTACCTCCACGAACCCAACAGTGCGCCGATAGTAATAACCTTTACATCCCGAAGGGCAAGTGGTCGATTGCACCCAACATCGAAAAATATTATTAACATAAACATACAAGGAGGATGTAGAATACGCTCGACATTCAACACCTAAACACACTAGGTTCCTCCATATCACCGAGAACTAGGAGTTTTACTCAGACATAAAGACAACAAACATCAAAGGGTCAATCATGGTTATCATGTATGAATGATCAAAGTAATACACGTAGGAATCCACCTAGGGTTTTGTTATTAATTACCATGGCGATGATAATGATGGTTGATGTCGAAGTCTCCTTGATTAGGTTGATGGCGTAGTGAAGCTCTTCTATCGTCCCCCATCCGGATCCCTTCCAAAGGCTAGAGTTCTTCATTCTGGTGAAGTTTTTGATCTCTCCATAGCTCTATTTCGTGATCCGAAGCCACAGGGGTAAAATAATCAACTAGGAGGAAGTGACGCCGCCTGGCCGAGCACTGGCGCGCTCGTACCAGGTGCCATCTTCTCTCTAGAAGCGCTAGTGTAGCTGGATTTTTCTCCATTCGATTATTGATGCTTCTTATGGTAAGTTCCATCATGCCAATCAACGTGACTTTCACCCATATATTGTGTTTTCTTCTTTAATGCTCCAGATCTCCTCCATGGTGAGGGCCCTGGTGAAATAGGACATGTGTGGCGTTGAGGTCAATGAGGGGCATCACATGGACAGCCGGCACGAAATCACCCATTTCCAGGGAGCCATCCTGAGGTGAGGTGGAGAAGCAGGACATTGCTGTCAGGTCGTGTCCGAGAAGGTACCTATATGTCGGCGATGTTGACAAGCGTGGTGAGTCAGGAAGCCTCTGCGGGCGGGCTGCCGACGTGCTCATGCTGGCCGCTGTCATGGTGGTGACAAGAAGGGCCGGCTGGCAGAACCCTAGCAGGAGGAGGGTGGTTTTCACGGCCTTGGCGGTGATGGCCTCGGTGTCCAGAGTGGCGGCATGTGAAGGAAATATGCCCTAGAGGCAATAATAAAGTTGTTATTTATATTTCCTTATATCATGATAAATGTTTATTATTCATGCTAGAATTGTATTAACCGGAAACTTAGTACATGTGTGAATACATAGACAAACAGTGTGTCACCAGTATGCCTCTACTTGACTAGCTCGTTGAATAAAAGATGGTTAAGTTTCCTAGCCATAGACATGAGTTGTCATTTGATTAATGGGATCACATCATTAGAGAATGATGTGATTGACTTGACCCATTCCGTTAGCTTAGCATTTGATCGTTTAGTATATTGCTATTGCTTTCTTCATGACTTATACATGTTCCTATGATTATGAGATTATGCAACTCCCGAATACCGGAGGAACACTTTATGTGCTACCAAACATCACAACGTAACTGAGTGATTATAAAGGTGCTCTACAGGTGTCTCCGATGGTGTTTGTTGAGTTGGCATAGATCGAGATTAGGATTTGTCACTCCGATTGTTGGAGAGGTATCTCTGGGTCCTCTCAGTAATGCACATCATTATAAGCCTTGCAAGCAATGTGACTAATGAGTTAGTTGCAGGATGATGCATTACGGAACGAGTAAAGAGACTTGCCGGTAACGAGATTGAGCTAGGTATTGAGATACCGACGATCGAATCTCGGGCAAGTAACATACCGATGACAAAGGGAACAACGTATGTTGTTATGCGGTTTGACCGATAAAGATCTTTGTAGAATATGTAGGAACCAATATGAGCATCCAGGTTCCGCTATTGGTTATTGACCGGAGACATGTCTCGGTCATGTCTACATAGTTCTCGAACCCGTAGGGTCCGCACGCTTAACGTTCGGTGACGATTGGTATTATGAGTTTATGTGTTTTGATGTACCGAAGGTAGTTCGGAGTCCCGGATATGATCACGGACATGACGAGGAGTCTCGAAATGGTCGAGACATAAAGATCAATATATTGGATGACTATGTTCGGACACCGGAAGTGTTTCGGGAGGTTTCGGACATATACCGGAGCACCGGGGGGTTACCGGAACCCCCCGGGGAGTGTAATGGGCCTATTGGGCCTTAGTGGAGAAGAGGAGGGGCGACCAGGGCAGGCCGCGCGCCCCCTCCCCCTCTAGTCCGAATTGGACAAGGAGGGGGGGGCCCCCTTTCCTTCCCCTCTTCCTCCTTCCCCCTTCTCCTACTCCAACTAGGAAAGGAGGAGTCCTACTCCTGGTGGGAGTAGGACTCCCCCGTTGGCGCGCCCTCCTCCTTGGCCGGCCGCCTCCCCCCTAGCTCCTTTATATACGGGGGCAGGGGGGCACCCCATAGACACAACAATTGATCATTGATCTTTTAGCCGTGTGCGGTGCCCCCCTCCACCATAATCCACCTCGGTCATATCGTAGCGGTGCTTAGGCCAAGCCCTGCGTCGGTAGCATCATCATCACCGTCATCACGCCGTCGTGCTGACGGAACTCTCCCTTGAAGCTCTGCTGGATTGGAGTTCATGGGACGTCATCGAGCTGAACGTGTGCTGAACTCGGAGGTGCCGTACGTTTGGTACTTGGATCGGTCGGATCGTGAAGACGTACGACTACATCAACCGCGTTGTTCTAACGCTTCCGCTTTCGGTCTACGAGGGTACACGGACAACACTCTCCCCTCTCGTTGCTATGCATCACCATGATCTTGCGTGTGCGTAGGATTTTTTTTTGAAATTACTACGTTCCCCAACAGCCCGCGTCGTTGTCTTGGGCGCTCTCTGCTTTGTGGTCATCTCCTTCTTTGACTCCTTCGGGGCCACGACACGGGCGACCACGACGGGAAAGAAGGCAGCAATGGGGTTGAGCGCGTCGGCCATGGCTCTAGGGAGGGGGCGGGGGTTGGGGAGGAAATGTGGGAATGGAATGATGTGGCACCGACTAGCGGGCTAGGGGAGGACAATGGGAGGACGCAGTGAGCGTCCACGGCGTGTCCGGACGGATGCAACCCCGACCCAAATTTGGGTCAGAAATGGGTCGAAGTGGACAATAAAACAGATGTCTGTCCATTTGCGTCGACACATTGAAGTAAAAAGATATCACAAAATGGGTGCGCGGCCTACTTGAGGCAATTTGAGCCAGGTTTCTTTTCATTTTCTTTTCTTTCATTTCATTTCATTTTTCTTCTCTGTCTTTTCATTCTTTTTTTTATTTTGTTTCTCCATTTTTTGGTTTTTCTTATGTTGTTTTCTTTTTCACTCTACATTTTTTATATGTCAAAAATATTTTTTTAATAAGTGATCAACATTTTGTGTATACACATTCAACATTGTCCGAACACTTATTCAACATTTTAATACTTATTTCAACATTTTTTTAATACTCATTCAACATTTTTCTAATACATGTTCAACATTTTATATACATGATCAACATTTTTTGAAATAATTGTTCAACATTTTTTCAAATACCTGTTCAATTTTTTTCAAATACATGATCAACATTTTCTCAAATACTCGTTCAACATTTCTAAAATCCTTGTTCAACAGTTTTTCAAATAATTATTCAACATTTTCTCAAAATTTTCTCAAATGTTTTTTGAAGAGTATTTTTGTAATATATATTTATAATATTTGAAGGTATAAAAAAGTAAAAAAAATAAAGCAAAAAGGGAAAACAGAAAAGTATGAAAAAAAAAACAGAAAACAGGCTGGCGTTTCCCTCAGCGCGTGGGCCAGCCCAACCAGCGTTCCCTTCAGTGAGGGGTCGCTCCTGTCTCGCTAATGTGAGAAATAGGTCTCCCGACTTAAACAGACATAGGCAAACGAAGTGCATCGACCCGATTGGGTAGTACTCATTATAAAGATCACTCCCACGGAACTTCTCAGATTGCGACAAGTGGCGCGCTGCATGTGCGCCACTTGTCGCAACCTGTGAGTTTTCTCTTTTATTAATCCGTTTATTCAAAATATATTATCTCTTAAATCGTGCGTCCAAATCTTGAACCGTTTTCACGGTTGAATTCTTTGCGTCGACATCTTCAAAACTAGATCCTATGTTGATAGGTTTTGACGAACTTTTTTTCACGAAAAAAATGAACGAAAAAACCAAACCAGAAACACGGGTTTTTTTCCTTTCCGAAAAAGGCACACTCATGCCTCTCGCGAAATCACAACAGCACCTCTCGCGGAAGCAAAATCATACCCCTCGCTAAAGAAAAAAAACAGAAAACATGTTTTTTTCCGTTTCCGAGAGGCACGGCCGTGCCTCTCATGAAAGCACAACCGTGCCTCTCGCGGAAGAAAAAAAAGCAGAAAACGCTTTTTTTTGTTTCCGAGAGGCTCAGCCGTGACTCTCCCGAAAGCACAACCGTGCCTCTCGCGAAAGAAAAAAAAAACAGAAAACGTCTTTTTTTCATTTCCAAGAAGCACGGCCGTAACTCTCGCGAAAGGAAAAAGAACATGTTTTTCTCCGTTTCCGAGAGGCACTGCCGTAACTCTCGCGAAAGCAAAACTGTGACTCTGTGACAGGAAAAAACGCGTTTTTTCGCGCAAAAAAATCTTTTAAATTTTTTTAATCGAAAAGTTAAGGCAGACCGGTGGAAAACCGAAACGTTGAAAAAACCATTTAAAAAGTTGAAAACGCGTGCGGCAAAATAAAATAAATCCAAAAAGAGCGCCCAGAGCGCGTCACGTGACGGGCGGCTGAGAGCTCGCCAAATGGCGCTGATAGTTGTGAGGCTCCCGAAGAAGCGTTCGTTAACTAGTTGCTCCCATAGACCCGTTAGAGTTGCCCTTACCCCGTCTTAGAAAAAGAAAGGCCTGATTGTCCTATGCAGATCCAGCGTAAGCCCGGCTACCAGGCCCATCACCCGCGTTACTCGACAGGCCCTATTCTAGGGGAGAGAACGAAAAATAAAAAACGCTCTCTCTAGCAGTTGCCTATTTCCTCCCGGATCTCTTCCCCGGTCGCCGGACGCCGGACGCCGCCTTCCCGCCGCCGCCGTCGCCGCAGCGTCACAGGTTCGTTCCCTTCCCCCGATTTCTTTGTCAGATCGAGCAACAGAGAGATAGCATTACC
>NC_057808.1:13789896-13888492 GCF_018294505.1 Triticum aestivum | reverse complement strand
GTTGGACGCTGTCGACGGAGCTCGATCCGCGGAGACCCGGAGCTGGACCGGGACGGCGAGGTGCGGAGGGAACGGCGGCGCTCGGGGAAAGACGGGATCAGGGGAGGGAGAGGAGCTGTGGCGGTGGCGTCTTCAGCAAGAGAGACGCCGATCTGTGTGTCTGCGCGCGTGTGCTGCTGGTGCTATATGGGACATGATTTTAGCCGTGTCCCGTGTGTGTGTGTGCTTCCGCTGCGATTTTCCTGCTGCTTTGTTGTGCCACACATACAAGAGTTGCTAATGCAGATGCTTATAGGTTTGCTGCATGTTAATTTTGTTGTGATTACCGATTGAGAAAGAGAGGCCACGGCTGGGGGAGAGAGAGAGAGGTGCTGCTTTTTCTGCTTCAAGATATTGCAACCGTTGTTTGTGTTTCTGCTTCAAGAAATTGAGAGAGAATTCTCATACAAAGAAAGAGATAGATTGGTAGAAATGTATATTGTAGATTGGGAGAAATGTATATTGTCTATTAATTTGTAGCTGTGAGATTTTGCTTGTGCCGTTTTGATTAGTTTGTTCTCGAGAGCATCCATGATGTTACATCCAAGTTTACTCATCCTTGCACTTTGAGTTTTGACTTTTGACAGTGAAGAAAAACATTGGGGACTATGTAGTCTGAGATGCTCCCATCTTCTTTCTTTTATTTTAATTTGGTTGTTTGTTTGTTTGTTTATGGCTTTCTGTTGCTCAAGTCATGGATCGATGATGTGATTGTTAACTGCGTTATCTATCTTGAACTTCTCAAGTACTGAAGAAAACATTACCTGCTGAGATCCAAGGCACCCTTGAAGTTCTTAACCTTTCCTTATTGTTTTGTCCGATTAACTTTGACAGTCAAGGTTTTTTTTCCCTGAGTAGTATACCTTGCTGGCTTTTGACTTCCGTATAGTTGCAAAAAAAAGTAAGTTATATAATAATATGGTATAATGTACAGTTGCGTGTCGGTCCGTCCGTCTTTCTTTCTAGTCATGTGATGTTCGATTGCGTGTTCATCCATAGAATCCATGTTTGGTTTCTTATCCATAGGTTCCGAGTTTGGTTTCGTAGATTCAGGTTGGGTCATTCATAACACTCTTTATGTTTTGGTCATTTATGATAGTGTTACAAGCCTTCTGATCAGAACTCATACTTCTATGCAGATAAATAAGAACAAGATGGTGATTAATGGTGATGCACCTGCAAGAGGGAGTGCAGCAGCTGCGGCAAGCTTGCGCAGACGTAGAACCACCAGCGGTGCTGCTGGAGGTGGTGGTGGCGCCAGTACAATGCTTCAGTTCTACACTGACGAGGCTGCTGGGCGCAAGATGTCGCCAAATGCTGTTCTGATCATGAGCATAGGGTTTGTTGCCGTCGTTGCTGTGCTCCATGTTTTCGGCAAGCTGTACCGTTAGGTTCCATATGCAAGGTGCACCTTGAACAGAGGAACTCATAGACTTAAATAACTGCATAGCAAATGACTGTCGTATCCTGAAGACATTTCCATATTACCATATAAGTTTATATACCTGATAATATATACTGAGATGAGAAGTTAATTATGGTCGAATACTTGCAAGAAGCTTGGCTGAGGACTTGTTCTTTATTACAGTTATTAATTTTCCTGAGTCATTTGTTTCAAATATGTTCCATACAAGCCATTGCTGTTGTTTTACACATTAGTTCCTGAGTCTGAAGGAAATGTTCTGGTAGCATAAAAATTATGCTTGGCAGGTAGTATAGGTGGGACTATACATGTAGCTTTCGTTTGACAAGCATGTGACAAGTGTTGAGCAAGTCATTCAAGAACTGTTTGGTCGTCTGTTCTATCATGCGAAAAAAAAGTAGAGAAAAAGAAGGCAAAAACTTCATGAAATGAGTAGTTCAATGTGAAGCGCATGAAGAATATGAAGGAGTTCATTGATGTCCATTGTATAAATATTCCCATTCAGGCCTTATTCAAGGTTTGTGCTTCGCAATGTCAAACTATTCCACATAGTAGTATGGAACATTGGAGCATAGTAGTATGGAACATTGGAGGAAAACAAAGGACAGGCGAGCACTACTCGCGAAAGATATTTTCTACATATGCAACCTAGGCAGCACTTCAAATCTTTGGACATGCCATATGTTACATAAACTCCCTATGGCAGCAGACTACCATAGGTTACCTCTGCCTAGGGGGCTGTTCAATTCTTTAGGTGAATGATGCATTTTTGAGATGATATATGAATAAATATATGTATATATCGTATTTATTGATCAAAAGGGGTTTCCCCCCGCCCCATTTTATTAAAAACAGGGCACACAGCCCAAACCGACAGTTTAGAGTTCTCGGATCTAGCCTAGAGTAGCAGAATCAGAAGCGTTTCTAACAGATTACATCTGAAACTAGCGAGCAAAAGGCTCAGAGAAGGCCAACAGGAACAAAAAGACACAAACTAGCCACAACTGATGACATAAGAGAGGCGCACGGCTCAGTCGGTGTGTGCCTTTAGCATGAAGCCTTCCAGCCTGTTTTCCATCTTGCCTCTCAGCCCCCTGTCCAGGCTATTCGCAGCGCTTCGCCTCTTCGACGGTCCAGGAGCAGGAGACAGCGCCGTAGAAGCACAGACTGGTCTCCCCCACTTAGGATCTTCCACTGATGGAGCAGAGAACATGCCCTTCCCAAAATTGCCCTGGTGCTTGTCCACGGCACACCCTGAAAACACAGATCGTTACGCATAGTCTAAATGCTCCAAATGGTAGCAACAGAAGCAGTGCCAATCATACTTTTCTTATTATTAATATCCCATAGGGCAGAAAGCTCCTCCATACTACCCGGTTTTTGAAATCCAAAAATCTCCGCAACATCTTTCCAAATATTATCAGCAACCACACAATCGAAGAACAAATGACTAACAGTTTCATTCTCACAACAAAAAAGACAAGTCACATCATTCACAGGGTGTCTCTTACAGAGATTGTCTCTGGTAAGGATTTTATTATGATATGCTAACCATAAGAACACCAAGTACCTATGTGGTACTAGAATTTTCCAAAAAAAAATCCATATAGGGGTAGAAACCCCACCCCAGTTAATCATCTCATAAAAGGAACTCACACTGTATACCCCAGACGCTTCAAGCGTCCAGACAGGGTGATCTTCCTCACTAGTTGGTTTCTTATTTGCAATCACTTGGTTTAGAACACCCCATCTAGCGAGGAAATCTTCGTCAACACATCGGTTGAAAGAAAGTTTCAGGGTTTTCCCATCCCAGACCTGGGAGACCTTACAGTTTTGTTGTTAACAAATCTCAAAAATATCCCAGAATTGAGTCTTAAGGGAGATATCTCCGACCCAATTATTGCTTGCCATTGCCTAAAGTCCACCTATAGAAAGGTCTTGCAGCGGCCAAAGCCCAAGTAAATCCTTTCCAGAAAGGTGAGCCCACCCCTTGTTTTGACCAGAGCAAATTAGGTTTATCAGTATTGTATTTATGGTCAACTAACTTCACCCAGTCCCTATCACTGTTCTGGTAATATCTCTTAGCCCAGGAGGAGGCTAACAGTGCCATATTAAACTCCCTCAAGTTTGGAACACCAAGGCCACCAAACTCCTTCTTTTGGGAAATCATCCACCAGTTAGCTAGGTGATGTTTATGATTTTCATCAAGGTTCCCCCAGAAATGAGCCATCTGGGAAGTGATAGCTTTGATGGCCCATTTCGGGAACTTGATCATAGACATCAGGTACATAGGGATACTAGCTATGCAAGCTTTGAGCAAAATTAGCTTAGCTTCATAGCTAAGAAGTCTCCCTTTCCACCCACCAAAGTGTTTGATGATTTTATCGACAATGGGTTGTATGTCCTCTCTTCTCAGTTTCAAATAATGGAGTGGAACTCCAAGATACTTGAGAGAGAAAACCCCCACTTTACAACAGAAAATCTGGGCTAGTAGCTTGACCTCAGTAGGATCAAGATTGACAGACACCAGGTCACATTTATCATAGTTGATTTTTAACCCAGAAAGTCTTTCAAAGCAGGCAAGCAACCACTTCAGGTTTTTTTTGCATGTTCAGGGTTAGAGTCAAGAAATAGTATAGTATCATCCGCGTATTGAAGACTGATAAGACTTTTAGGAACAATATGAGGGATAACCCCCGAAATTAACTCTGCATTAATAGCTTTGGCAAGCATCCTGAAAAAGACATCTGCAACAAGGTTAAAAAGCATTGGAGAGATCGGGTCCCCTTGTTTTAGGCCTCCCCCCCCCCCCACACAAAATATGGTCCAAGCACGTCGTTTATGTTGACACAAAAGGAACTCTATTGTAACAAGGATATAATCCACCCTATCCATTTAGCCCCAAAACCTCGGGATTTTAACATTTCAACTAGGAAATTCCAGTTATCGCGGTCATATGCATTCTCATAGTCTATTTTGAGGACAACCTCCGGTTTACCCGATTTGTGGACCTCGTGTATCCGCTTCATGCGCCGTGACAACACTCTCCAGGATGAATCTACCTCACACAAAAGCGGTCTGACATGGAGAGAGCAGTCTTTGCCCCAAAGGGGAGACCCTAGTGGTCATGGCTTTACTAAATATTTTTATAGAGCAATTGCTCAAGCAGATAGGCCTGAAATTTCTCATGTGTCTGGCGTCAGGTTCTTTGGGAATAAGATTAACGAGAGAGTAGTTCAATCTTTGGATGTCTAGGGTACCACACTCAAAGTCTCTCACTAAATTCATAAAATCATTCTTGATCACCTCCCAGAATTGTTGATAAAATAAGAAGGACAGCCCATCAGGGCCAGGAGCACCACTAGCATAAGAACCGATGATGGCCTCCTTGATTTCCTCCTCTGAAAAAGGTTTTTCTAATAACTCATTTTCAGCCTCAGTAACCAGTTCATCCGCAGACCAAAAATGGTCGCCCAGGTGGATGTTAGGTCTTGGTTCAAATCCAAAAGTGTTTTATAAAATTCAATAGCCACCTCCAACATGTCTCTGGTGGAGTAGACAGGTCCTTCCGATCCCTCTAACACAGAGAGATGATTTTTCCATCTACGTTGGTTAGCCACAGCATGAAAATATGATGTGTTTTTTTCACCCTCCAGGATTTTCCTATCTCTAGATTGTTGCCACATGGCAGTTTCTGTTGGGGATCGTAGCAGAAATTAAAATTTTCTACGCATCACCAAGATCAATCTATGGAGTTTACTAGCAACGAGAGGGGAGGAGTGCATCTACATACCCTTGTAGATCGCGAGCGGAAGCGTTCAAGAGAACAGGGTTGATGGAGTCGTACTCGTCGTGATCCAAATCACCGATGATCCAAGCGCCGAACGGACGGCACCTCCGCGTTCAACACACGTACGGAGCGGTGACGTCTCCCACGCCTTGATCCAGCAAGGAGGAGGGAGAGGTTGAGGAAGAAGGCTCCAACAGCAGCATGACGGCGTGGTGGTGGTGGAGTGACAGTTCTCCGGCAGGGCTTCGCCAAGCACACGCGGAGGAGGAGAGGTGTTGGGGAGGGGAGGGGCTGCGCCTTGGATGTGGTGCTGCAGCCCTCCCCTCACCCCTCTATTTATAGGGAGAAGGGGAAGGGGGCCGGCCCCTCTAGATGAGATCTAGAGGGGGGCGGCGGCCAAGGGGGGAGGGAGCTTGCCCCCCAAGCAAGGGGGGCGCCCCCCTTTAGGGTTCCCCCCAAACCCTAGGCGCATGGGCCCTAGGGGGGTTGGCGCCCAGCCCACTAAGGGCTGGTTCCCTTCCACCTACAGCCCATAAGGCCCTCCGGGGCAGGTGGACCCTCCCGGTGGACCCCCGGAACCCCTCCGGTGGTCCCGGTACAATACCGGTATACCCCCGAATATTTCCGGTGACCGTATGGTGACTTCCCATATATAAATCTTTACCTCCGGACCATTCCGGAACTCCTCGTGACGTCCGGGATCTCATCCGGGACTCCGAACAACATTCGGTAATCACATACAAACCTTCCTTATAACCCTAGCGTCATCGAACCTTAAGTGTGTAGACCCTACGGGTTCGGGAATCATGCAGACATGACCGAGACACCTCTCTAGCCAATAACCAACAGCGGGATCTGGATACCCATGTTGGCTCCCACATGTTCCACGATGATCTCATCGGATGAACCACGATGTCGAGGATTCAAGCAATCCCGTATACAATTCCCTTTGTCAATCGGTACTTTACTTGCCCGAGATTCGATCGTCGGTATCCCAATACCTCGTTCAATCTCGTTACCGGCAAGTCACTTTACTCGTTCCGTAATGCATGATCCCGTGACTAACTACTTAGTCACATTGAGCTCATTATGATGATGCAATACCGAGTGGGCCCAGAGATACCTCTCCGTCATACGGAGTGACAAATCCCAGTCTCGATCCGAGCCAACCCAACAGACACTTTCGGAGATACCTGTAGTGCACCTTTATAGCCACCCAGTTACGTTGTGACGTTTGGTACACCCAAAGCATTCCTACGGTATCCGGGAGTTGCACGATCTCATGGTCTAAGGAAATGATACTTGACATTAGAAAAGCTTTAGCAAACGAACTACACGATCTAGTGCTATGCTTAGGATTGGGTCTTGTCCATCACATCATTCTCCTAATGATGTGATCCCGTTATCAATGACATCCAATGTCCATGGTCAGGAAACCGTAACCATCTATTGATCAACGAGCTAGTCAACTAGAGGCTCACTAGGGACATGTTATGGTCTATGTATTCACACATGTATTACGATTTCCGGATAACACAATTAAAGCATGAACAATAGACAATTATCATGAACAAGGAAATATAATAATAACCATTTTATTATTGCCTCTAGGGCATATTTCCAACAGTCTCCCACTTGCACTAGAGTCAATAATCTAGTTACATTGTGATGAATCGTACACCCATAGAGTTCTGGTGTTGATCATGTTTCGCTCGTGGAAGAGGTTTAGTCAACGGATCTGCGACATTCAAATCCGTATGCACTTTACAAATATCTATGTCTCCATTTTGAACATTTTCACGAATGGAGTTGAAGCGACGCTTGATGTGCCTGGTCTTCTTGTGAAACCTGGGCTCCTTGGCAAGGGCAATAGCTCCAGTGTTGTCACAGAAGAGAGTCATCGGCCCCGATGCATTGGGAATAACTCCTAGGTCGGCAATGAACTCCTTCATCCAGATTGCTTCATGTGCTGCCTCCGAGGCTGCCATGTACTCCGCTTCACATGTAGATCCCGCCACGACGCTTTGCTTGCAACTGCACCAGCTGACTGCCCCACCATTCAAAATATACACGTATCCGGTTTGTGACTTAGAGTCATCCAGATCTGTGTCGAAGCTAGCATCGACGTAACCCTTTACGACGAGCTCTTCGTCACCTCCATAAACGAGAAACATATCCTTAGTCCTTTTCAGGTACTTCAGGATGTTCTTGACCGCTGTCCAGTGTTCCATGCCGGGATTACTTTGGTACCTTCCTACCAAACTTACGGCAAGGTTTACATCAGGTCTGGTACACAGCATGGCATACATAATAGACCCTATGGCCGAGGCATAGGGGACGACACTCATCTTTTCTCTATCTTCTGCCGTGGTCGGGCATTGAGCCGTGCTCAATCTCACACCTTGCAATACAGGCAAGAACCCCTTCTTGGACTGATCCATATTGAACTTCTTCAATATCTTGTCAAGGTATGTGCTTTGTGAAAGACCTATGAGGCGTCTCGATCTATCTCTATAGATCTTGATGCCTAATATGTAAGCAGCTTCTCCAAGGTCCTTCATTGAAAAACACTTATTCAAGTAGGCCTTTATACTTTCCAAGAATTCTATATCATTTCCCATCAATAGTATGTCATCCACATATAATAAGAGAAATGCTACAGAGCTCCCACTCACTTTCTTGTAAACACAGGCTTCTCCATAAGTCTGCGTAAACCCAAACGCTTTGATCATCTCATCAAAGCGAATGTTCCAACTCCGAGATGCCTGCACCAGCCCATAGATTGAGCGCTGGAGCTTGCATACTTTGTCAGCATTCTTAGGATCGACAAAACCTTCCGGCTGCATCATATACAATTCTTCCTTAAGGAAGCCGTTAAGGAATGCCGTTTTGACGTCCATTTGCCATATTTCATAATCGTAGAATGCGGCAATTGCTAACATGATTCGGACGGACTTCAGCTTCGCTACGGGTGAGAAGGTCTCATCGTAGTCAACTCCTTGAACTTGTCGATAACCCTTAGCGACAAGTCGAGCTTTATAGATGGTAACATTTCCATCCGCGTCCGTCTTCTTCTTAAAGATCCATTTATTTTCTATCGCTCGCCGATCATCGGGCAAGTCTGTCAAAGTCCATACTTTGTTTTCATACATGGATCCTATCTCGGATTGCATGGCTTCAAGCCATTTGTTGGAATCTGGACCCGCCATTGCTTCTTCATAGTTCGAAGGTTCACCGTTGTCCAACAACATGATTTCCAGGACAGGGTTGCCGTACCACTCTGGTGCGGAACGTGTCCTTGTGGACCTACGAAGTTCAGTGGTAACTTGATCATGATCGTCATCATTAACTTCCTCTCTAGTCGGTGCAGGCACCACAGAAACATTTTCTTGTGCTGCGCTACTTTCTGGTTCGAGAGGGGTCATCTCATCAAGTTCCACTTTCCTCCCACTTACTTCTTTCGAGAGAAACTCTTTCTCCAGAAAGGACCCGTTCTTGGCAACGAAGATCTTGCCTTCGGATCTGAGGTAGAAGGTATACCCAATGGTTTCCTTAGGGTATCCTATGAAGACGCATTTTTCCGACTTGGGTTCGAGCTTTTCAGGTTGAAGTTTCTTGACATAAGCATCGCATCCCCAAACTTTAAGAAACGACAGCTTAGGTTTCTTTCCAAACCATAATTCATACGGTGTCGTCTCAACGGATTTCGACGGAGCCCTATTTAAAGTGAATGCGGCAGTCTCTAAAGCATAACCCCAGAATGATAGCGGTAGATCGGTAAGAGACATCATAGATCGCACCATATCCAATAGAGTGCGATTACGACGTTCGGACACACCATTACGCTGAGGTGTTCCAGGCGGCGTGAGTTGTGAAACAATTCCACATTTCCTTAAGTGTGTGCCAAATTCGTGACTCAAATATTCCCCTCCACGATCTGATCGTAAGAACTTTATTTTCCTGTCACGTTGATTCTCAACCTCACTCTGAAATTCCTTGAACTTTTCAAAGGTCTCAGACTTGTGTTTCATTAAGTAGACATACCCATATCTACTCAAGTCATCAGTGAGGGTGAGAACATAACGATAGCCACCGCGAGCCTCAACGCTCATTGGACCGCACACATCAGTATGTATGATTTCCAATAAGTTGGTTGCTCGCTCCACTGTTCCGGAGAACGGAGTCTTGGTCATTTTGCCCATGAGGCATGGTTCGCACGTGTCAAATGATTCATAATCAAGAGACTCCAAAAGTCCATCTGCATGGAGTTTCTTCATGCGTTTGACACCAATGTGACCAAGGCGGCAGTGCCACAAGTATGTGGGACTATCATTATCAACCTTACATTTCTTGGCATTCACACTATGAATATGTGTAACATCACGTTCGAGATTCATTAAGAATAAACCATTGACCAGCGGGGCATGACCATAAAACATATCTCTCATATAAATAGAACAACCATTATTCTCGGATTTAAATGAGTAGCCATCTCGCATTAAACGAGATCCAGATACAATGTTCATGCTCAAAGCTGGCACTAAATAACAATTATTGAGGTTTAAAACTAGTCCCGTAGGTAAATGTAGAGGTAGCGTGCCGACGGCGATCACATCGACCTTGGAACCATTCCCGACGCGCATCGTCACCTCGTCCTTCGCCAGTCTCCGCTTATTCCGCAGCTCCTGCTTTGAGTTACAAATATGAGCAACCGCACCGGTATCAAATACCCAGGAGCTACTACGAGCGCTGGTTAGGTACACATCTATAACATGTATATCACATATACCTTTGGTATTGCCGGCCTTCTTATCCGCTAAGTACTTGGGGCAGTTCCGCTTCCAGTGACCGTTTCCCTTGCAATAAAAGCACTCAGTCTCAGGCTTGGGTCCATTCTTTGTCTTCTTCCCGGCAGCTTGCTTACCGGGCGCGGCAACTCCCTTGCCGTCTTTCTTGAAGTTCTTCTTACCCTTGCCTTTCTTGAACTTAGTGGTTTTATTCACCATCAACACTTGATGTTCCTTTTTGATCTCCACCTCCGCTGATTTCAGCATTGAATATACCTCAGGAATGGTCTTTTCCATCCCCTGCATATTGAAGTTCATCACAAAGCTCTTGTAGCTAGGTGGGAGCGACTGAAGGATTCTGTCAACGACCGCGTCATCCGGGAGATTAACTCCCAGCTGAGACAAGCGGTTGTGCAACCCAGACATTTTGAGTATGTGTTCGCTGACGGAACTATTCTCCTCCATCTTACAACTGTAGAACTTGTCGGAGACTTCATATCTCTCGACCCGGGCATGAGCTTGGAAAACCATTTTCAGCTCTTGGAACATCTCATATGCTCCGTGCTGCTCAAAACGCTTTTGGAGCCCCGGTTCTAAGCTGTAAAGCATGCCGCACTGAACCAGGGAGTAATCATCACTACGTGACTGCCAGGCGTTCAGAACGTCTTGAGTTGCTGGGAAAACAGGTGCATCACCTAGCGGTGCTTCAAGGACATATGCTTTCTTGGCAGCTATGAGGATAATCCTCAGGTTACGGACCCAGTCCGTGTAGTTGCTACCATCGTCTTTCAGCTTGGTTTTCTCTAGGAACGCGTTGAAGTTGAGGGCAACATTAGCGTGGGCCATTTGATCTACAAGACATATTGTAAAGGTTTTTTAGACTAAGTTCATGATAATTAAGTTCATCTAATCAAATTATTAACGAACTCCCACTCAGACAGACATCCCTCTAGTCATCTAAGTGATACATGATCCGAGTCAACTAGGCCGTGTCCGATCATCACGTGAGACGGACTAGTCATCATCGGTGAACATCTTCATGTTGATCGTATCTGCTATACGACTCATGTTCGACCTTTCGGTCTCTTGTGTTCCGAGGCCATGTCTGTACATGCTAGGCTCGTCAAGTCAACCTAAGTGTATTGCGTGTGTAAATCTGGCTTACACCCGTTGTATGCGAACGTTAGAACCTATCACACCCGATCATCACGTGGTGCTTCGGAACAACGAACCTTCGCAACGGTGCACAGTTAGGGGGAACACTTTCTTGAAATTTTAGCGAGGGATCATCTTATTTATGCTACCGTCGTTCTAAGCAAATAAGATGTAAAACATGATAAACATCACATGCAATCAAATAGTGACATGATATGGCCAATATCATTTTGCTCCTTTTGATCTCCATCTTCGGGGCGCCATGTTCATCATCGTCACCGGCATGACACCATGATCTCCATCATCGTGTCTTCATGAAGTTGTCTCGCCAACTATTACTTCTACTACTATGGCTAACGGTTAGCAATAAAGTAAAGTAATTACATGACGTTCCAGTTGACACGCAGGTCATAAATAAATTAAGACAACTCCTATGGCTCCTGCCGGTTGTCATACTCATCGACATGCAAGTCGTGATTCCTATTACAAGAACATGATCAATCTCATACATCACATATATCATTCATCACATCCTTCTGGCCATATCACATCACATGACACTTGCTGCAAAAACAAGTTAGACGTCCTCTAATTGTTGTTGCAAACTTTTACGTGGCTGCTATAGGTTTCTAGCAAGAACGATTCTTACCTACGCCAAAACCACAACGTGATATGCCAATTTCTATTTACCCTTCATAAGGACCCTTTTCATCGAATCCGATCCGACTAAAGTGGGAGAGACAGACACCCGCTAGCCACCTTATGCAACTAGTGCATGTCAGTCGGTGGAACCTGTCTCACGTAAGCGTACGTGTAAGGTCGGTCCGGGCCGCTTCATCCCACGATGCCGCCGAATCAAGATAAGACTAGTAACGGCAAGTAAATTGACAAAATCGACGCCCACAACAACTTGTGTTCTACTCGTGCATAGAAACTACGCATAGACCTAGCTCATGATGCCACTGTTGGGGATCGTAGCAGAAATTAAAATTTTCTACGCATCACCAAGATCAATCTATGGAGTTTACTAGCAACGAGAGGGGAGGAGTGCATCTACATACCCTTGTAGATCGCGAGCGGAAGCGTTCAAGAGAACGGGGTTGATGGAGTCGTACTCGTCGTGATCCAAATCACCGATGATCCAAGCGCCGAACGGACGGCACCTCCGCGTTCAACACACGTACGGAGCGGTGACGTCTCCCACGCCTTGATCCAGCAAGGAGGAGGGAGAGGTTGAGGAAGAAGGCTCCAACAGCAGCACGACGGCGTGGTGGTGGTGGAGTGACAGTTCTCCGGCAGGGCTTCGCCAAGCACACGCGGAGGAGGAGAGGTGTTGGGGAGGGGAGGGGCTGCGCCTTGGATGTGGTGCTGCAGCCCTCCCCTCACCCCTCTATTTATAGGGAGAAGGGGGAAGGGGGCCGGCCCCTCTAGATGAGATCTAGAGGGGGGCGGCGGCCAAGGGGGGAGGGAGCTTGCCCCCCAAGCAAGGGGGGCGCCCCCCCTTTAGGGTTCCCCCCAAACCCTAGGCGCATGGGCCCTAGGGGGGTTGGCGCCCAGCCCACTAAGGGCTGGTTCCCTTCCACCTACAGCCCATAAGGCCCTCCGGGGCAGGTGGACCCTCCCGGTGGACCCCCGGAACCCCTCCGGTGGTCCCGGTACAATACCGGTATACCCCCGAATATTTCCGGTGACCGTATGGTGACTTCCCATATATAAATCTTTACCTCCGGACCATTCCGGAACTCCTCGTGACGTCCGGGATCTCATCCGGGACTCCGAACAACATTCGGTAATCACATACAAACCTTCCTTATAACCCTAGCGTCATCGAACCTTAAGTGTGTAGACCCTACGGGTTCGGGAATCATGCAGACATGACCGAGACACCTCTCTAGCCAATAACCAACAGCGGGATCTGGATACCCATGTTGGCTCCCACATGTTCCACGATGATCTCATCGGATGAACCACGATGTCGAGGATTCAAGCAATCCCGTATACAATTCCCTTTGTCAATCGGTACTTTACTTGCCCGAGATTCGATCGTCGGTATCCCAATACCTCGTTCAATCTCGTTACCGGCAAGTCACTTTACTCGTTCCGTAATGCATGATCCCGTGACTAACTACTTAGTCACATTGAGCTCATTATGATGATGCAATACCGAGTGGGCCCAGAGATACCTCTCCGTCATACGGAGTGACAAATCCCAGTCTCGATCCGAGCCAACCCAACAGACACTTTCGGAGATACCTGTAGTGCACCTTTATAGCCACCCAGTTACGTTGTGACGTTTGGTACACCCAAAGCATTCCTACGGTATCCGGGAGT
Source organism: Triticum aestivum (assembly GCF_018294505.1). NCBI lineage: Eukaryota > Viridiplantae > Streptophyta > Magnoliopsida > Poales > Poaceae > Triticum > Triticum aestivum. The sequence continues at coordinate 13,874,967 of NC_057808.1, read as the reverse complement.
TGCACGATCTCATGGTCTAAGGAAATGATACTTGACATTAGAAAAGCTTTAGCAAACGAACTACACGATCTAGTGCTATGCTTAGGATTGGGTCTTGTCCATCACATCATTCTCCTAATGATGTGATCCCGTTATCAATGACATCCAATGTCCATGGTCAGGAAACCGTAACCATCTATTGATCAACGAGCTAGTCAACTAGAGGCTCACTAGGGACATGTTATGGTCTATGTATTCACACATGTATTACGATTTCCGGATAACACAATTAAAGCATGAACAATAGACAATTATCATGAACAAGGAAATATAATAATAATCATTTTATTATTGCCTCTAGGGCATATTTCCAACAGTTTCCTCCTTCTCCCAGATCCCCTGGAGCTCTTTTTAATCTCTTCCATTCTGAGGATATCCCCAGCATCCACTCTATTTTGTTCAGAGAAGACATCTAAAATATCAAATTCTTGTAGAAGGTCTTTTTTCTTCCTTTTCATGGCAGCTTCCAGGTTAATACTCCACCCTTTTACTGTCTTCCTGAATAGCTTGGCTTTAAAATGCCAAGTATCTATGGCAGAGCTAAAAGGGGATGGAGTAGCCTAGATTTTTTCAACTAAGGCCTTAAAATCATGCTGGCCTAACCACCATTTCGCAAACCTAAAAGGTTTGCTGGAAGCCGCCTCCCCAACCCCTGAGTCCAGAAGTATAGGGGCATGGTCACTGCCAACTCTAGGCAGAGCACATACAGTGGTTAGGGGAAAGGTGACTGTTCCAGTCAGTAGTAGAGAAAACTCTATCAATAGTCACAAACAATGGGTTATCTTGATTATTGCTCCAGGTATAAACCCTATTGGATAGCTTGTTTTCCATCAGCCCCCACTTATTAATCCAATCGTTAAATAACAATGCCCATGAATTATTGATATTTCTAGAGGACTTTTCCTTGGCCTCTCTCACCAAGGTAAAATCCCCCCAAATAAAACTGGATAGGACATCCCTTCCATGACCTCATGCAACTCAGCAATAAAATCTACCTTATCCACAACATATGATGTACCATAAACTACTATCAAGTGCCAACAAAACCCATCTGCTCTATTTTTCAAGGTGCAGATGATACAATATTTTTTACAAATCACACCAATGAGCTCAAAGGAGCAAGAATTGAGTCCTACAAGAATGCCACCAGTAGATCCTATAGCAGGAAGGATATGCCAAGTATAATGAGTGGAACCAGCTAAAGCATTTAAAAAAGAGTCTGACAAAATTTCCTTTTTAGTCTCTTGAAAACCTACAAAATCTGGCTTATATTTATTAACAAGATCAGACAGGCACTGTAATTTCCCTTTTTGTCCTAAACCTATAATATTCCAGAACACTCCAATCATGGAATCTTAAAAGAATGTGTCAGGCTAAATAGCCCACCTCTCACAGCATTCCCATAATCACCTACATCACCAGCAGTGCCCCTGGTGTGTTGGTGTTAGGAATACATATGTTTGGAGTACAAACTCCACTCCCCTCATATAACTCATTATCTAAATTAGCAGGCAAGGAAATCTCAGGATTTTGTGAAGCAAATAAAAAGGCATTTTTCAGTTTCATCTCTTATGATATCATTAATGATTTGATTCTTCTCCTTATCATTATCACCAATATTAATATCAACTGTAGAAGCATAAGCCTCTAAAGTAGATGATGAATCAGTAGTGAAAGACTTACTTTTGAAAGTGGTAGGGATCTCTAGGTTTTTCTTCATTTTGTAAGCATCAGCTTTCTCCATAATGTTTTGCCTGTTATGAACTCTGGTACTAGGAGCAATAACAGGGCCCCACTTGTTCTTGGCAGTAGGTTGCACATTGGAGAGAGCCAAGGTTTCCACCAGCCCCATCATCTTCAAACCATTGACTACAGGAGCTTCAAAAGTATCCATTTCCTCTTCAGAATCCCCAGCTTCACTGGCAGTATCAGATTCAGAGTTGTCCATCTCCTTCAGCAGATCAGAGCAGTAGGTTTTTTAAATGGACACAGGGGAAGTGGCATTAGCAGGAACACTAGCTGCAGCAGTGGGAGTAGTGATAACACCATTATTCTCCTTGCTGGGTGCACGCGGGATTTTGACAGAGAAGGGCATGGGAGAACCTACAGTGTGTGTTTTTGTTTCTCCCCCAGTCCCTTTGTCCTCCCTCACAGGAGAGCAACAAGCTTCCAGCAGAGCAGTAGGATGGAAGGTAATACCATCATCTTCTTTCATTTGTTTCCAGCAGATGACTTTTTTGAGGTAGTAGCCCTATTGGCCAGATCCAGATCATCAATAGGCTCTTCTTCATCATCCAGGATTTCTTTATCAATCTCCTCATCTTCCAAGTCCTTGTTATCATCGTATTTACTAGCATCAAAATCGATCATAGACCCAGTTTCATGTGTCTCAGTGTCTCATCCTTATTATCATGCAAATATGCATTGCAAACTTTTTTCAAGTCCCATGTGTATTGGTCGTCGACATCATTATAGAGCGGGGTCATGAGGTCGGCACGCTGGGCGATTTCACAGTCCATGGTCACGGGATGGTCATGAGTTTCGGCCATGACCGGCGGATCATCATGGGGATCGCCTTCCGTGTCTGCGAAGGAGCTGCTGGCTGTTTCTCCTTATCGATGTTGGTAGAGTTGCACTCGATTGGGACGTTGGGACTTGGGAGTCCTCGATCTGTTTCCACCGAGCTTTGCTTATGTGCAGAGGGAACCGTAACTGTTTGTATGCAGGCTGAGTAGGCCCGTTACATGTGTTTCAGCTGCCAATACACTAGATTTTATAAGTAGAAGAAATATCAAAATTTCCAGTGGATGACAATTCATTCAGAAATTCGTGTGTTTCATATTCCAGTGAAATGAGTCGTTGGATCTCAGTTGCATGAGGAAGGGGGAGATGTTCATGAATGTCCATTGTAAATACTCCCACTCCGGTTTGTTCAAGACTTGTGATTTGTAAATGTGAAATCCATCTACCGATTAGTATAAAATACTGGAGTAAACCAAAATATGATCAAGTATCACTGTATCAGTTGCAACAGATCACCTACTCTGTCCAGGCTACATAGGTGGCACTTCAAATCTGCACACAGACCATGTAACGTCGTTAACTGGTAGTCGTGCTCGGGGTCGCCCGGTCTCTCTATTTCCACCATGCAAGTGCACTGAAATTCGCACTGATCATTTATATGGATAGCATGTCTATCAATGTATTATATAAAGAAGGAAATGGTACAAGAAACTCATGTACATCGTCCTGCATCTGCAAGAATTATCCACCGATTACTATGCACCTGCTACTCGCTAACCATTCACCTAGACGTCGCCAAGAAGTAGCCATCTATGTTTTCTTTTAACAAGCCGACTCGGGTGATGTGATTCTCCTTTTTGTTTTCCTCCAAGGATGAGCGGGCTGCTAGTATCAAACTGAAAGTTCAAGAGACTAAACAGAGATTAGGGGGAAAAACAAATCTAAGGATAATCACCTTAGAGAAGTTCGTTTAATGTACAATGTTTCCTTCTTAGAGCAAGTACAATAAGTCTAGTCAGCTGGCTATAAGGAGTACCACGTCAGCAAAAATCACTGTTGGAGGAGTGAGAAGGAACGAAAAAGGAGGCAGCGGCCGCTCCAGCTATCGCCCGCTCCAGCGCGAGAACCAACAAAAGTAACCCACATGCAGCAGTGTGAACCAGCCTCCCTTACGTTTCCCCCAATCAAGTGTGCATCCTTACCTCCCTTTACATGCAAATATTAAATACTACTAGCTAGCTTAGGCTAGTCATAGTGGGAGTAACTTAGATAGTAACATAGCGCACTAAGAAAATTTTGCTTATGTGGCAAGTAATTAATGAAAGGAGGTAACATAATATGTTACTGTAACATAGCGCTTCCGAGACAAGATGAGTCTACAAGTTAATAAATGAAACCATCTATGATACTACTATTATGTTACTTTGTATTATGAAGATAGTAACTTAGACTAGTGTCATATGCATGACACTAGTCTAAGTTACTCTCCACTATGACCAGCCTTACAGTCAATCTATTGTATTAGTGGGCTTTTATGAAGACTTTATGTGATGTGGCATGGACATATAGCCAGCAACAGGCTTTATTATTAACCATGCTCTTAGCCTTCTTATAAAGAGATATAAATGTATGTAGAAAATGTGGGTCGTGTCATATCCATTTAGGCATGCAGTACCAGTGTCAGCCGCCATTTCTATTTTCCGTAAATATTACATCGAGTTATCTTGGCTTGCGATCATCCAAAACATGGAGGCACAATTACCGCGAGGCATTCATTACCCCACCGCATGCGTGCACGCTGCTGGCACAGAGGAAGTGCAGGTGGAAATTCATTATAATTGCGAGACCCGGCTTAATTATCTCAAGATAACAAGATTACTTGAATCGATATCCGCACTTGTAAATCTCCATGGTTCTGGGTCTCCAACAAAATTTGAAAATATAGCTTTAATATTACAATGGAAGAACCATCTTCCTCGAACTCATAGTTGTATGAGTTTCAAATGCCTAGAAAGAGCAATAATTGTACATCATTTTGTAATTTTCATGTCAAGTTCCTTGGAGAAATGACACTTTCTAAGTTTGGGTTCCCAAAGTGTCCACATATTACTCTCATGGATTCTTGCAAATAATCTTCGAATTAAGGGCTCGATAATCATGATTAGTTGACCAAAATTTGGTCAACACTTCTTATTTTTATTTTTTGAGAAACTGTTGTCAACATTTGGTATCGCTGTGGGGACATCAAACATGCATGCCCTTACATCATCCTTCAAGAGAGATAGGAAAAGAAACCCAGGCACACAACACACCTGATGAAATGACTCTTGTTGCTGGTCTTTCTTAATCACACTGCATGTTCTGCAAATAGGCTGACACATCTCACAAGATTGAAACAGACGAGATGTAACAGCGGATTTTTACTACTTTCCCAAAGCCTAGCAACACTCAGTTGGCTCGCACTCAAGATCATGCTCCTGAACGCTTCTAACGGCTGCAGCATGCTACTGCTCTGCTTCTCAACGGAGAAGAGATGCAGGCAGCATAACGAAACTGTTCCACACACGATAATTAGGAGCCGATCCATGCATGGCAGATCAATCCAGCGGCGGTGAACACTTTAGTCCTATGCATGTGTGGTCTGATCTTAAATGATGTGCATAAATCGGCTGGCATGTACCGTGCGCATAGTGCTGCTCATTCGGATGGTCCGATGTTAACCCAGCTGCAGCCATAAAGCCAACGCTTCATCAACCCTGTGTGCTTCATTAACTCACTCCTTCCAGTAAAATCGAGGTTCCACTCCGTGATCCGAATCATTTTTTCCCTTTGAACAACAGGGGTGGAAAAGCGAACATAAGAACATCCCGGTTTTCATCTAAAAAACATCCCGCTTTCATATACAATCCAGCTAAAAATGGTAAAATGGAGTTTTGAAACGAGCCACATCCCAAACTTTTGCTACCTTTCCATATATTGCCGCACTCATTATCCATGGATGTACCATAAAAGGCAGTGTAGATGCAAATGCAGACAGCAAATGTAACCCATAGCTTCATAGCTTTGACCATTGTTTGTACAAATAATGGCCAACACATTGTGATGTTTGATCATATGGACTGCACCGGGTTCTTCCAATGCTCCGTGGCATGGACAACACAGATTGTGTGGCGCTTGAGCAGAAGGAAGGACGGGGCATGGCAGGGCTGAGAGGTGACGCTGCTGGATACAACAGCTAATGCTGCGGTGACAGCGCGGTTAGTAGCGAGCGCCATTGCAGACAGGAATGTGGCTGCGGTTGGGCTGACGTTTATAGGTTTTTTGGTAATGTAGGAGTATATAAGGAGATACTACTGTATTTTGTTTTCCTCCAATATACCATTTCAGAGTATCCCATAGACTGGGCACTAAAACATACTAACGATGCAACATTGGATGTTTGACATCCCTGATTCCTAAGGCAGAAGGGTATATATAGGGCTATATGTAGTTTCGTTAGGTAAGAGTGTGATAAGTGTTGATCAAGTCATGCAAGAACCATTTTATCCTCTCTTGTGTTATGTAGGTACACGCTGTAAAATCATGTAATCATTCTATTTGCATGTTGACAAAATAGTGAAAAAAATCATGAAATGAGTAGTCCAGTGTCAATCGCATGAGGAACACTGAGAAGCCCATGACGTACAACCTATACATACTCCCATCCAGGCCTAGTGTCAATCACATGAGGAACAGTGAGAAGCCCATGACGTACAGCTTATACATACTCCCATCCAGGCCTAGCTTTTTCAAGGCTCGCGACTCACAAATGCCAAATCAATCAGCCGAGAACTCTAAAAATATTCGGAAAGAAACAAGAGATGAGGAGATGTTGTTCCTACAAGAAAGGTTATTCTTGCATGGCAGTTCAAGTCCTTAGATAGTCGATGCAACCACATGCCGCTATGTGCTCGGCCGTTCAAATATTTAGAAACACTCTGTGGTCATGCAATCATATAGACAACATATATATGCATGTACTTACTAGCTTTAGATCCTAGCACGTATGGATGCGTGAGCAATCTATGATTCCTTTCGTGTGCCAAATGGACTATCTTCATATAAACCATGAATTCTGAAGAGTTGAATGGGCTTAAGAGACTCGTCATGTGTGCTTTGATGTTTTATTTTTTCAAAAAAGGGAACACCCTTGGCCTCTATATCGAGTGATGCACACAACATTTTATTATCGATTTCAAAGCTCATCATCTGTGTCCAATAAAGCTCAATAGATAAAATACCGCATGGACGCCCCAAGGGCAATGAAAAAGACGAAGGAAAATGAGCATATATACAATGAGCTCCATGCATCAGAAATCCTACTAGGCCACCAACCAAATTGGTTGAACAAATCCCGAGCGACCATCTCTCATTGGTTGCACCGAAAGACCATCGGCGCTCGCTCCTCCTCCTTGCAAAGTAACAACCACACATGAATCGAGTTGATAGCTTTGAAGATAACCTAGAAAAAAGTTTGGATCCTCCATTTTATTGAAAATACAATCATTACATGTGTTCGAAATGGCCCAAAGTAAAGCATAAATTTCCACATGGACCTAAGGCTTCAGCTTGAAATGCACCCCAAGTAATCAGTTTCAGAACGTATTCGTACTAGTCGTGAATGGAGGTAGATTAAAAGCTATATGGACAAGTCATCATAATAGCTCTGCAAGGTAGCATTGAAGGATAGATGTAGAATCGTCTCCTTTGTTACCACAAATGCAACATTTTAGTGCATCTTTGCCAAAAAGTTTTTTGAGATTATCTTTTGTCAAGATGACCTTGCAATCTAAATACCACATGAAGATTTTAATTTTGAAAGGGACTAAATTTTTTCAAATACATCTGTGGTGGAAAGGTTGCACCCAAATAGTAGGGTGTATACATGGATTTGACTATGAAACAATTGAAAGTAGTCAAACTGCCTATCGAATGTGTTTGATTCATGTGAAAGGTTGACCATGTTAGTCTTTCAACAAGAAAACTATTATGTCCATTTGTCACCAATCAATGTTCTCCCAAAGGCAATATTCAAGAGACCTGGTCCATCACAGATGCAATAGAGACATCAAAGATGATTTAAAAACCATTATGATCATTTATCACCTTGTTTGCACGTGTTGTGTTGTTACTCTTATTTTGTTTCCTTTGACATGTCATTTTCTTCCTTGTGCGGCATTTTCCTTCAAGGTCGCTACAATCATACAACATGTACCCCTTGCTTCACTTCGGTGGAAGGGGTTCTTCAAGCGTTGTCGGTGGTGTTGGTGTTCGTTCCCGTACTACTTACTTTGTCTGCCGGTGTGGCTTTTTCTCCTCCTACAAACTGAGTTTTAGATAAGATTATCCTCTTGCCTACGCCCAATCTGCTCACCGTCCTTATCCTTTCCTTGTCATACTTTTTTTTTTTGAATCTTTCCTTGTCATACTTGAGGTGATGTCTTTTTTCTTTCTGTTCAGTGTGCATAACAGGCTATATTCTGTTCTAGGGGAGAGAACGAAAAATAAAAACCTCTAAAAAAAACGCTCTCCGGCAGTTGCCCTATTTCCTCCCGTATCTCTTCGCCGGTCGCCGGAGGACGCCTTCCCGCCGCCGCTGTCGCCGAAGCGCCACAGGTTCGTTCCCTTCCCCCGATTTCTTTCTCAGATCGATCAACAGTGAGATAGGGTTACCCTGGGGTGGCGGGGCGGTGGATCCACGGAGCGCTGGACCGAGGCGGGGAAATGGATGGCGCCGTGGTGTTGGACGCTGTCGACGGAGCTCGTTCCGCGGAGACCCGGCGCTGGACCTGGGCGGCGAGGTGCAGAGGAAACGGCTGCGCTCGAGGCAGGACGGGATCTCGGGGATACATACGATTTATGCTTTGTGCGTGCTGCTGCTGCGATTTTCCTGCTGCTTTGTTGTAGACACATACTCAAGTTGGGTCATCTATTTTGGAATGGAGGGAGTACAAGAGTTGCTAATGCAGATGCTTATAGGTCTGCTGCATGTGAATTTTGTTCTGAATGCTGATTGAGAAAGGGAGGCCACGGGGGTTTGTAGCTGCGAGATTTTGCTTGTGCCGTTTAGATTTGTTTGTTCTCGAGAGCATCCGTGATGTTACATCCACTTTTACCCATCCTTGCACTCTGAGTTTTGACTTTTGACAGTGAAGAAAAACATTGGGGACTATGTAGTCTGAGATGCTATCATCTTCTTCTTTTGCTTAATTTGCTTGTTTGTTTGTTTATGGCTTTTCGTTGCTCCAAGTCATGGATCGATGATGTGATTCTTAACTGCGTTATCTATCTTTAAATCTTCTCAAGTACTGAAGAAAACATTACCTGCTGAGATCCAAGGCACCCTTGAAGTTCTTAACCTTTCCTTATTGTTTTGTCCGATTAACTTTCCTTGACAGTCAAGAGGTTTTTTTTCCCTCCGAGTAGTATACTTTGCTGGCTTTTGACTTCTGTATGTTTGCAAAAAAGTAAGTTATGTAATAATATGGTATAATGTTCAGTTGCGTGTCGGTCCGTCTTTCTTTCTAGACATGTGATGTTCGATCGCGTGTTCATCCATAGAATCCATGTTTGGTTTTGTATCCATAGGTTCCGAGTTTGGTTTCGTAGATTCAGGTTGGGTCATTCATAACACTCTTTATGTTCTGGTCATTTATGATACTAGTGTTACAAGCCTTCTGATCAGAACTCGTACTTCCATGCAGATAGACAAGAACAAGATGGTGATTAATGGTGATGCACTTGCAAGGGGGAGTGCAGCAGCTGCTGCAAGCTTGCGCAGACGTAGAACCACCAGCGGTGCTGCTGGAGGTGGTGGTGGTGCCAGTACAATGCTTCAGTTCTACACTGATGAGGCTGCTGGGCGCAAGATGTCCCCAAATGCTGTTCTGATCATGAGCATAGGGTTTGTTGCCGTCGTTGCTGTGCTCCATGTTTTCGGCAAGCTGTACCGTTAGGTTCCATATGCAAGCTGCATCTATGAACAGAGGAACCCATAGACTTAAATAATTGCATAGCAGATGACTGTCGGATCCTGAAAAGAAGACATTTCCATATTACCATATAAGTTTATATACCTGATAATATATATACTGAGATGAGACGTTATGGTCGAATCCTTGCAAGAAGGTGCTTTGGCTGGTCACTAGTTCTGATATGTTATTTATTGCAAATATATTGCATACAAGCCATTGCTGTAGTTTTACATATTAGATCCCGAGTCAGAATGACATGTTTTTTTTTTAAACGAAGAATGACATGTTCTGGCTGCATAAAAATTATCCTTCGCAAAATCTCTGAAGTGTGATTTGTAACAGTCCAGTGCTGGGATAGGAACTGTATGCCAGTCCCTAGTCCCTAGTTAACTCATCATTAAAATCAAGTTTATGGCTGACTATGTAAATTTAGTCTCTTTGTGTGTATCATTAACCGAATAGAATGCCTAACATGGTAGTATCTTGTTTCTGTCCTAGCAATCACATTAACAACCATTTAGGCATTTTGTCAAAATACCATGAATATTTCAAATTCAGTATTGTTGGGGCCTTCTCACAAGGAGACACCCTTTAAAAATTAGGGTATGCTGCTTAGTGTGGCGTGCACACGGTATTCTTTAGTAAAAGGCGAAAGAATAGTTTGCTTTGTGCTCACCACGACAGCTGTGTGCCTTTCACTGTCTGCACCCCACACTCTTATGTGCCCGAGCTCGCTGCTCTCTCCCATTCCCAGGCGAGGTGGGACTAAACGAAGGGCACTTGTTTTTTTTTTTTTTTTTTTGAAGTGATGGTGCGGGTAGGCCTGGGCTGGGTAGGCCTGGACTAAACGAAGGGCACTTGTTGTTCTTGTAACGATGGGTCTGAGACTAGTGGCCGGCCCATTGAGCGACATTTCTGATGGTGCGGGTAGGCCTGGGCTAGGGATACGTCCCAATTCGCTGAAAATCCTCCCTGGCGGAGTGAGGTGGGCCGGCCCACGTGCGCGCATCCACTCCTTGTTCTTTCTCGGTCGCAGTCTGCTACTCGGGTTTTTCCCCTTTTCTTCCGCTTTTGTGTTTCGGGTTTTTTCTTTATCTTTTTCAGATTTCTTTCTTCTTCTGGTTTTTTCTTCCGTATTTTTCTTTCTGTTTATTTGTTTTTCTTCTCTTTTTTGTGTTTATTATACAAAGGGTTCATCGTGTCTTACGGAAATGTTCATCGTATGTATAAGAAAATGTTCAATGTATTTTTAAAAACATGTTCATTGTGTATTTAAAAATAGTTTCACACATATAAAAAATGTTCAATGTGTATTTAAAAAATTCTTTAACATGTCTCAATATTGTTCAGTGTGTATTCAAGAATTGTTCAGTGTATATTAAAAAATTGTTCAATGTATATTTAAAATTTGTTCATCATATATATAAGAAATTTCAATAAATTGTTGGAATTAGGAAAATTTATTTTAAAAAAATCATGTTTTAAATGTTTATTCGAATTTTATAATTTCTTCACGATTTTCAAACATTATTAAAATTTATTAAGAACATTTCTTTGACTTGTTTTTCCATAAAATCTTGATTTTTTTAAAGGATCTGCCGCTTAACTTAGGACTTTTTTTTACATCAAAGTACTCTTTATTGCAAAATCACCATATTTTCTTTTACAAGAGTATCAACTATCTCTATGGATGGATCTTCCATCCACTCCGCACAAACCTTACTTCCAGCTAATTTGGCTGAATCATGTGCAGCACAATTAGTCTCTCTAGTAGTATCCTCAAAAATAATATGCAGGCAATCACGCGCAAGGTGATATGTATTATCAGAAACTGCCACCGCTAGACCTAAAGAGTGACCCACATTCTTCATTATCTCTATCACCTCGATGCAATTAGAGTTCACCTTTATGCGGTTACACCCGACTATAGTTGCCAAATTGAGACCAAACCGTAAGGCCAGTGCGCCTCGGCCATAAGCGCATATCCGCATCGATTTCCCCATTTCCCACCACCACAAATCTGCCATTCGAGTCTTTGATGACAGCGCGATACGAGCCCTTGAGTAAGTCTGGGTCAAAAACCCCATCCACGTTTAGTTTCATATAGCTGCTCCTTGGTCTTTCCCAGCCATGTCACTTGATCGTTGCTTCTGCTTCACTCGCTATAGTATAGTTAGCAACCAAAGCTCTGATTGCCATTACTATGAGCTTAGGTTTTCCTGAACCTTTTCATTATGCACTAACTTTCTCCTCCCCCAACATAAATACCAGGAACAAAATCTTAGTGCTTCGTTTTATGAAATCATCATTTGTACGTTACTCCCTGGCGCGAGGTCAGGAGTTCGACTCCACGTTTTTGCGTTTTTTGTGACATGTTTTCATTCGCTCGACACTTGCCAATGGGCCGGGCTATTAACGCGCGCCCTCAGCAAAAGCTTCTATTTGACGCACGCTGGCATCCAATAGGAGGTCTCGTGCTAGGGTATGTCCCAAGTGGATGCCACAGTATGACAATAGTATTTGATGGTACAAGATGTTGATGCTGCCTGATACCAACTTTGGGAGGTCTTAGCGCAAGTGGGACGATAGAGGATGACACTTGCATGTTATTTTTTTTGCATTTCCTATTTTAGATAAGTGATTTCTTTTAAACATTTTTTATTTTGTTATATATTCAAAATTCTTTTTGTTGCTTTTCCTATTTGAGGTAAGTGATTTCTTTTAAATAGTTTTTTTTATATATTTGAATTTCTAGCGAGAATACCTTTACAAAAATACCACTAAGATAAGTTGAAAAAATATTGAAATTACTGAAATATATGTTATGAAATATTACTTGTTAGTGAAACTAGAAAAACTTGAAATCATTGTTTTGGTATAGCTGAATCCACTTGTTCCAGAAACTAAAATAGCTTTTGATAATTATTAAATCATTTTCTTAGTTGCAACTAATTGAATCATGAAAATCATTTTAGAATTAAATAAATTCTTGAATAGGTGCTATCAGTTGTGAATTTTATTCCAATCAGCTTGTACATTCATAATGACACCTTTAACATCCTAATTCCCAATGCAGGTGGATATATAGTACAATATGTAGGGGGTGTTTGGTTCAGAAGTCCTAAGACTTTTTCTAGTCCCAGGGACTAATCAAAAAAGACTCTCTAGTAGAAAAAGTCCCTCCCGTTTGGTTCCTAGGGACTTTTTAGGGACTTTTTCTAGTCTCTGGGACTAAAAAGTCCCTGAACCAAACACCCCCGTAGTTTTTGTTTGATAAACATGCTATGAGTGTTGAGCAAATCATTCAATAACCGTGTTATTGTCTCTTCCATCATGCGACTACAAGCTGCAAAATGTTGAATGATATACCATAGCTAATAAAATAGTCATGTTGCATTGGGAAATGAAATGTTGTCTCCCATGCACAAGCACTGCTCACTATTGTTTATTGCCTCGTTATGCTCGTCGAGCTCTGTCCCCAACACATGTTGACATGCATGGAATAGGCTGGTAAGGGATGCTATGCAATTGAAAGTACGCTCAAGATAATTTTCGGGACCATGGGTTCAGTCCAGACCATACGGTACTAGCAACAACATAACTTCTTCAATACATAGATGTAAGTTACCAAATCGGTGCATCAGGTTTACATGACAAGCAAGGAACGCTGTTGAATTAAGAGATCATTTTCCTTGCCCTACTGTACATGAACAGGACCATGATAATAAACAGCATCTGGCAGATTATTGCTTGTCCACAGAGATGCATAAGAACGATTGACACAGTTGTGCACAAGTAGCAAATGTTCCCTAACTTAAGTACCTTTGAGATCCAATGTGTTTGGTTCTCATGTGCTCCGGGCCACCCTCAGGGTTGATGTTTTTCCAACAACGAAACTGTGGCAGCGTTTCAACAGCAACATTTATCTTTGTTGTTATCCGTGTTAGCAATCAATATTACAAGTCGGTTATTGAAAGTCAATGTGGACCACAAGTAGGAATTTTCAGATGCTATTTAGCATTGCTATGAATAGTCTGTTTCCCAAAATCACGACTTTTTGGTACTTGAGAAAACTTTGGCATCCATGTTAATATAACACAGGGATAATGGATAAACTATACAAGTAAAAGAACAAGGTTATCACTGTATATTGTATAGACAATTATTTCTAAGAATGCACACCACCAATGTAGTTCCTTTATTTTTGCTTGTAACTAAGTACTTACAGAGCTATAGTCTGTTGTCTTGATAGAACAGAGGAACTCCTCCGAAAGAGTATTGGTAGGCACAAGGTCCTCCAGAAGAAACCAGGTGCCAATTTGGCGGATACTTTTTAATTATGCCTGCAAAACTAATGCTAACAAATCTTCACACCATTGCACATACAGAGTGATTCTTACCACAAATGTTTTTATATGGTTTGGCATTTGATAACACAACTGATGAGTGCAAGTCTGTTCCATCAACCAAAGCTACCAATAGATTCTGAATCATTCATGAAGTAGAAAGAAATGAACTGCACAGTACACATTCATTTGTTGATTAGTCGAACCACTCGAGCTCCTGTTCCTGAACGCCTCAAATGGCTGCAGCGTGCCACTGCTCTGTTTCTCAACGAGGAAGAGTGTCTTACAACATAATCGGGTGGTGCAATGTTAGCCCACCTGCACCCAGTAAGCCAAGGGCTTTATCAACCATGTGTGCCAATTCGGAACCTGATTGTCGCTCTTTTCAGTGAAATTGAGGTTCCAGTTCGTGACCCAAGTCATTTTTTTCTTCTTCGAAAAACAGGGGAGAAAAAACCAACATAGGAACATGCCAGTTCCGTATATAATCCACTAAAAAGGTATAAAGGAGTTGTGAAAGGAGCCATAGTCACGTTCTGACCCAACAGACCCAAACTATTGGCGTACACTCCAATACTCAGGGGTGCAGAGCAATTCCTTATAAGACCAGAAGCACTAACACTAGCACTTTAGGCTGGCCATAGTGGGGGTAACATAACTAGTATCATATACTTGGGACTCGCAAACATGCTTACGTGGCAGGAAATTAAAGAAGAGAGAGAGGGTCATAGTAACATAGGTAGATACCGTAATATAATAAATGTTATGCTACTACTCCCTCCGTTTCTAAATATTTGTCTTTCTAGACATTTCAAATGACTATCACATATGGATGTATGTAGACATATTTTAGAGTGTAGATTCACTCATTTTACTTCGTATGTAGTCACTTGTTGAAATGCCTAGAAAGACAAGTATTTAAGAACGGAGGGAGTATGTGTCATGCATGGCAATAAATGAGACCACCTATGATACTACTTTATGATACTATATGCACTATGGATGTAGTATCATACACTAGTATCATGCATATGATATTAGTATATGTTACTCCCCATCATGACCAGCCTTAGAGCAAAGGACATGAATTGCATCAGCCTCGGATGGGATTGGGATGCGGACCCCCGTTCATGTTGTCCTGTCTGGTTGATCTTGTCCCGTCGGACCTTGATACGTTGGCATCTCTTGGTCCCTAAGCTCGAACTACTTCGACGCTCCGACTTCGCTTTGCGAACCAGCGAACATTCTCCCAACCTTTACGGTTGGAATCTGGCCGCCGAAGCTTGGGACCACGAACATCTGAAGGAGGACTCACGAGGTGACATGGATGTTGTCATCTCCCTGCTTCTCTCCAGGAAAGCCTGGCCCGTAGTGGCGTTTCCTATATGCTGCACAATCTTCTGCGGTCGGGTTCTTCCAATGCTCTGTAGCATGGGCCACGGAGACTGTGTGACGCTTGAGCAGGAGGAAGGACGGGGCATGGCAGGGCTGTGAGGCGGCGCTGCTGGATACAACAGTTAATGTTGCAGCTGCGGCGTGGTTGGTGGCAAGCGTCATTGCCGACAGGAATGTGGCTGCGGTTGGGCCGGGGTTGACAATTCTGGGGTTTTTGGTAGGCAAATTTGACAATTTTGACCTCGGGATGAAATCAATTCACAGAATGAACTGAATGTGAAACTATTTCACTCCCCTGACCCTTTTGTGTAGCGCCCGCCACGCCGGCGCCACACCCTACTATGCAGCGCCTAGCGCCGGGGAGTTGTACTCCTGTCCACCGTGGCAGCCCCTGGGCCCGCACCCAGTAGTGCAGCGCCTCCGAGCTAGGCGCCACACATGTAATGTGCAGCGCCTAAGGGTTAGGCGGCACACATTTTAAGTGCAGCGCCTAGCGCCTAGGCGCTGAACTGTGACTTATCCGGCCACTTGGCTGGCCCCCCTCCCCCACTCCCCCCACACCACACACTCTCACGCTCTCTCCCCGAGCTTTGCCCCCTCTTGCACTCTCTCCCCCTCTCAAATCCTCTCCCAAATCTTGCAAATTTGAAGAATTTGTCCGTGGATTTCGAAGGCAAACCCTCCCTCAAGGTAATATTCTCCGATCCCCTTGTTCTGATCCAAGTAATGTTCTCCCATTGCTCATTTGTTGCTAGTTTGGGGAAACCCTAGTTTTGTTTGGATCTAGAGATTTGCATGGAGATGTGAGATGTTTGTTTGCCAATTTCCTATGATTAGGCTTTGTTAGTATGCTAGGGTTATTCTTATGGGTGTTCTTATGTTGGTGCTAGGGTTAGGTTTATGGCTAGGGTGATGGTTAGGGTTAGGGTTATGGTTAGGGTTAGGGCTGTTGTTTGATATATATATTAGGGTTTGTATTTCGTGTTAATCCTTGGATTAGTACTCATGGAAGCAATGTTACCTTGTGTTCTTTGAATGCTTATAGGGATGGGAAGAACATGTGTGTGTTGTTCATCATGGGGACAAAGACGCCTTCTTATATGGCAACATTGAACCGGACCCGGATGAGCTTGACATGGTGTTTGATAGTAGTCCTAGCTATGCGGAGCTCTTGCAACAAGTTAGGAAAGATTTGAATTGGATGGACCCTAGTGATATCGTTGAGTTGGAGGGAAGGCATAATGTTGGTTTTGGAATGCACATCCGTTGGAAGACAATGCGTGTCAACTCGGAGCAACGTTGGGTTGCATACAAGGAGACGGTGGCCGAATCACTAGACAAGGCTCTTGAGTTATTTGCAACGAAGAAGGTTGATTCAAGTTTGCATTTGGACTTGAACCGGAACCCCTCGCCTTTGGTTGCTAGTAGCCCCCACCCTTGAAGCGAGATGAAATTGTTGAACCTCTTTTGACCCAAGAAGTGAGGCCAACATTGAGCCCGTTTACAAACAACCAAGATGAAGCTTTGCAAGAGGACAGTGATGAGTATGCGGACGATGACAATGAAGTTGATCTCCATGACAACAATGTGGGTGATCTCGACAAATATCATTTGCAAGAGACAATGGACCATTCCATCCCTTTTTCCCGTGCATATGCATCGGACTCGGATGACGATGGTCCCGATGAACAAGTTGATGCGGAGGGGTTCACGGTGAAGGAGTCTGAAGCTTTCGAGAAGGTATTCGTCGGGATCATCAGACTACATTGTTCAATTATGTTAGTCTCGTGGATGAAGCCGTGGTAGATGGTGGCCAATGTGTACCTCTTGGGGTTAGGCCAAGCTCTCACCGTGATTTGGGAGACGACAAGAACCGGATTGCTAAAGGTTCTAAGTTTGAAACCTTGTTGGAATTGAAGATGTGGCTCGACAACTACTCGGTTACGCATTATCGTCCACACAAGGTGGTGAACTCGGACGTCAATGTGCGCTACACGGTTGCATGTGCATGTGAAGATGAAATATGTCTGTGGATTGTGCGTGCAAGACCATGGAAAGGAGGTCCAACTTGGCATGTAGTGAGTTGTGTGCCAACTCACATGTGCCAGGGCAAAAGGGTGGATGGCAAGATTGTGTCCCAAGACCACAAACAACTCACGTCCGAGTTCATCGCTTACAGGCTCTCCAACTCAATATCCACACTTCCAACAATGAGCGTCCAACATGTCATTGACCTTGTGAAAGCCATCTTTCATTACAAGGTGAAGTACGACAAGGCATGGAAGGCGAAGCAAGCCGCATTTAAGATGTTGTATGGTACTTGGGGGAAGCATACAACCGAATCCCTAGGTTGTTGTTAGCCATGGCCGCGACAAACCCGGGCATGGTTCATGTGGTCGAGCCTCATGGGCACCAAACAACGGTTCATGAAGGAAGGAAAGTCCGAGTATTTGGCCGTGCTTTTTGGGCGTTCGAGCAATGCGTGAGGGCTTTCGAACATTGTAGGCCGGTCGTCGCAATTGATGGCACGTTCTTGACCGGACAATACAAAGGCACCTTGTTGGTTGCGATAGCAAGTGATGCCAATAACCGGATGTTGCCATTGGCATTTGCTTTGGTTGAGGTGGAAAACAATGACAACTGGGAGTGGTTTCTGCATCTTTTGAGGACGAAGGTGTTACCCGCTCAAGGGAAATTTGTGTCATATCGGATCGGCATCCAGGAATTCTTAACGCGGTGGAGATTGACATTCCCGGGCATGCTCCGTTGCACCATCGATGGTGCATGAGGCACTTTTGTTCGAACTTCTATAGGGCATGTGTCCTTAAGGAGTTGGCCGATGATCTTCAAGATTGTTGTCTCGCTTTCTCCGATAAACGCTTCGCCACTTTGTACAACAAATTGCTCGCACACAAAAAACTTGATCCCGGGGGTCAAGACTTTCTCAATAGGCACATTCAATACCGGAACAAGTGGGCACGTGCTTTTGATGAAGATGGCCGGAGATACGGTCAAATGACAAGCAATATGGCCGAATGCTTCAATAGGGTGCTCAAAGGTGCACGTGGATTACCCGTGACGGCAATAGTTCAATACACATTCGACAAGATGAATGCGTACTTTGTAAAGTACTCGATGGAAACGGATGCACAGATAGCGGGTGAGAACCCGCGCAAGTACAAGTACAAGTTCCCACCCAAGGTTGATGAATGGTTGGTATTTCAATCACGGAAGGCGGACTCAGAAGAAGCTATATTATATGACAACGAAGAGTGGAAGTACGAAGTGAAAGAGCCAGGAGGAACCACAAACGATGGCCGGCAACATGGAGGTCGGGCTTTCAAGGTGTCGTTAACACAATGTGATTTCACTTGCGGGAGGCCATTGTTGCTTCATCTCCCATGCTCACACTTGTATACCGCCGGTCGCGTTAGGAATGTGGACATCAATCACCCACGCACCGTGAGGGAGTCGGAGTTCTCAATCATGACGGTCAAGAAAACATGGGCTCCCTGCTTTCACCCGTACTTTGACCAATCACAATGGCCGGAGTATCATGGAGTTCAACTATGGCCGGATCCGGAGTTGAAGGTTGTTAAACGGGGTAGACGTAAGACAAAGCGTCTTAGAGGCGACATGGACGGATAGGCGCTGCACAAGTCTGTAGCTATCCAAAGAGCAACAGAACGTAGGGCAAGTTACAGACCTGTGTGGCGCCTAGCCTGGGGGCGCCACACTGTACAGTGCAATGCCCAAGCGCTAGGCGCTGCACTGTAGAGTGTGGCGCCTCCCAGCTAGGTGCTGCACAAGTCTGTAGCTATCCAGAGAGCAACAGAAGGCTTGCCTCCAGTTTGGGCCAAAAATTTAGCTAAGTGTTTGTGCAGCGCCTAGCCCGGAGGCGCCACACTGTACAATGCAATGCCCAAGCGCTAGGCGCTGCACTGTAGAGTGTGGAGCCTCCCAGCTAGGCGCTGGACAAGTCTGTAGCTATCCAGAGAGCAACAGAAGGCCTGCCTCCAGTTTGGGCCAAAATTTTTGCTAAGTGTTTGTGCAGCGCCTAGCCTGGAGGCACCACACTGTACAGTGCAACACCCACGTGCTAGGCGCTGCACTGTAGAGTGTGGCGCCCCCAAGCTAGGCGTTGCACAAGTCTGTAACTATCCAGAGAGCAACAGAACGTAGGGCAAGTTACAGACCTGTGTGGCGCCTAGCCTGGAGGCGCCACACTGTACAGTGCAACGCCCACGTGCTAGGCGCTGCACTATAGAGTGTGGCGTCTCCCAGCTAGGCACCACACAAACACTTAGTGTTTTGTTGTCATTCAGACTGGGTCATTTTCAGGCACAGTTCAACATTTTGTATAATAAATAGTAAGATTCAAAAAGTGTTCAACAAAGACAACATTTCCTAGAAAGGACCATCACAACAAGTTCAAGTTTAATATAGAGCTACCATAACTTCAAGTTTAACATAGAGCTACCATAACTTCAAGTTTAACATAAAGCTACCACCACTCCAAGTTCAACGACATAACAAGTTCCACATTACTAAGAGCTACCACCACTCTAAGTTCAACATTATAAATAGAGGACGATGACTAGTGCTTTCCGCGCTTGCTGGCTCCTCCCCCCCTCATGACGCTTATCTTTTTCACCTTCCAAGGAAGAGGAACCCGCTTCGGCTCCGGCTCCGGTTCCTCCACGTCATCCACATCGTCATCCAAATAGTCATCCAAAGCCGCCATCCGCGAGGTGCCGACCATCCTTTTGCCTCTTTGGGTGAAGTCTTCAGGTGTGTACCTTCTGATTCCCTTCCTAGGCTTCAACTCGTATGCAGACCGAGCCTGGTACGTCCCCAAGGTCATATCATCAGCAACCTATGCATCAACAGAAGATATGGAAAGACTGTGTGTGAGGATATAGTTAGCAATGCATCAACAAATGGATATATATCGTCATGCCATACCTCTTGGGTGACCACACCCACATCCTCATCCTCCAAAGGTTCACCATGGCCCTGCCCCGAAGCGGGATCTGATGGTGTCGTCGACCTAGACCGTTCTGGTGATACATACTCGGGGTCACGACAACCGAAAAGGTTTGATAGCCGCCTTAACTTTTGGCCCTGGCGCTGCAACATGTACAAGTGAATGAGACATGGAACATAGCAACACATGTTAAGTGCTAGTTTGAAGGAGATGTGAACCTCAATGAATGCTCGAAGTGCACCTTCCCCATCGCTTTTGCCAGCCGGGGTTGTTTCCAGAATAGTCTCGATCTCATCAACTGCTTTCTTGATCTGGGCACGCTATGAACAGAAACGGTATCAAAGTGTTAGGCAAGCGAAGATGTGAATAGTGCGAATGGAAAAGCAAAAAGGGCAAATACCACAAAGTTCATCATTGGAGCTGAAGGGATCACTGAGTTGCCTTTCCTCACTAATGTGTTGTACTGGTGCTGGGCTACCTCATCAAACACGGTGGGTTCTTCCAAAATCTCCTCAACATATGCCGGCTTGCATACCTCCACACGGGTACTTGCAAGAAACCATGTGAGATAGTTGTTGAACGCGACCGGGCAATGCTCACGAAGCTGGGCTCATTTTCCAGCCCTAGCTTGCTCCACAGAAAGCGCGAACTGCACAACATACTTCCTGTGATGCTTGGCCCAATCCTTGATCTTCCGCTGCTTTTTCCTATCCAACCTGCAAGTTACAAACAAAATATTAGTATCATCGAAACCGCCGAGAAGCTGCTAAGTGCTCAAGGTTAATTATATCTTACGCGTGTAGCAACTTGTTCGTGTCCTCCCACTCCGGCGGGTGTGGCTGGAACAAACCAAACTGGCGGAACACCCGATGTGGCAGGTGAAGCTCAACCGCCCAGTTGCATATCAGTGGGCAGCGCATATGCCAGAGATCCCTATCCCTAGTGCACATCGGATTCAGCCTGAACTCCATAGGGTTACCAAAACTCTCTCCTTTTCCATACGGCTCCCATTCCACCTGCAAAATGGGATAGAATGCAAAATTGATATCGAGTTACGATACAAGCATGATAATCACTTATGCCATGTCGGTTCACCTGCTCAGGCGTGATCGCGTCCAGCTTACTCTTGTACAACTTGTACATGACCAAGGGATCATCCGTCGTCTCATTTAACACATCCCACTTGTGAGCCCAAGTGGGGAGCTGTAGTGGGTCGTCTTTGTCGTCCCAATCCTCGTACTTCACGGTCTTCGGCCGTCCAACCGGCAAACGCTCCCAACTCCATATGGAAAGTGCGAGCAGACAACCACCAATACCTCCAGTGTGCCTACAACAGGCTTCGTCCAACTGCACATAAAAGAGAACATGGTCAAATTTGCCGCAACAGCGCATTGATAATGTATCAATGAAGTGAAAAGGAAACAACTTCATACCTGTCGATACAAGTAAGCCAGTGTCGCCGAACCCCAACTCCATTTGCTATCGAAGACGGTCAACGCCTTGAGCCACATCCATGGAGCATTCTTGCATGTGCCATCAACAAACATAGTCCTGGATATCACGTACCACATGTAGACACGAGCATATGTCTTCACCGTGTCCTCATTAGCATCCTCAGGGCAAGTACTGAAGTTCGATGTAATCCACGTGAAAGGAGCACCGGCTGCGACTCTTTCCTTCTTCTTGTCTTCTGCTTCTGGTTCCCGAGGCTCCGGAGGAACCATACCGATAAGGGCATGCATCTGCGCGCGCCACCCATCAGAATCGGTGTTCATACATAAAGGATTCCAATCGATAGGAAGACCGGTGATCATAGCAATATCCTGGAGCGTCACGGTCATCTCCCCGGTCCGAAGATGGAAAGTGTGTGTCTCCGGCCTCCAATGATCAATAAGCGCGGTGAGTGCTGTAGCATTGTTGGGTGGCGTCGACCGGCTGACCAACTGAATGAAAGGGAGAAGTCCTGCCTCCCTTACTTACGGTGTGTACCGCTCATCATAGCGCATCCATCCAAGGGTGACCCCGTGAGACCGAAGCTTCAGAGGTGCAAGCTCCTACAAACAAACAAATCATAACATTACATATGGGGCATTTGTGTTTGAAATAAATACGAAATTCATAACACCGGCCACTTTCCGTATTACCCGCTGCTCCACCGACATAGCGTACGACCGGTGTTGTTTGTCCCAGTGATCATCGAGAAGCCAAACCATCCTAACAATTTCAACAAAGCATTCTTGTCAACACGATTATCTTTTCAATTCAAAAAAACTAAAGTAGGCCTACTAGATGCAACCATATCAATCTATGTATCCAACCATATCAAATCAAACAAAACTAATAAACTAGGGTTCCACAAATAACTAGGCCTACTTCATACAAATAACTTATCCATAAACTAGGCCTACTTCATACAAATAACTTTTCCATAAACTAAACTAGGGTTCCACAAATCAAACAAACAAGGGTTGTAATACATGCAAAGTTCTAATACATGCAAGATTCAAATCTAATCAAATCAAACAAGGATTCCCCAAATCTTCAAAATATCATATTTTCTATGGA
The DNA here is from genome assembly GCF_018294505.1 of Triticum aestivum. Classification (NCBI taxonomy): domain Eukaryota; kingdom Viridiplantae; phylum Streptophyta; class Magnoliopsida; order Poales; family Poaceae; genus Triticum; species Triticum aestivum. The sequence continues at coordinate 13,852,099 of NC_057808.1, read as the reverse complement.
TAGAAAGAAGGGGATCGGAGGAGAGTACCTTCTAGGATGGATTGGTGAAGAAATGCACGGACCAAATCGTCGGATCTGAAGGATTTGGGAGAGGGGATTGAGAGGGGGAGTGGAGAGGGCCGCCGCCGCGGCTTCTCTGTTCTGTTCTGTTCTGTAACTGGCAATGGGGTGGGTGGGGGAGGAGAGGGCCGGCGCGGCTGGATCTAAGTCACAGTGCAGCGCTCGACGGCTAGGCGCTGCACATTACATGTGTGGCGCCTAGCTCGGAGGCGCTGCACTGCTGGATGCGGGCCCAAGGGCTGCCACGGTGGACAGGAGTGCAACGCCCCCGCGCTAGGCGCTGCACCGTAGGGTGTGGCGCCGGCGTGGCGGGCGCTACACAAAAGGGTCAGGGGCGTGAAATAGTTTCATACCTAGTTCATTCCGTGAATTGATTTCGTCCAGAGGTCAAAATTATCAAATTTGCCTTTTTGGTAATGCAGGAGTGTACAAGGAAATACTACTTTACTTTGTTTTCCTCCTATATTCCATTTCAGAGTATCCCATAGAGTGGACACTAGAGTAGAGGAAAACATACGATACAACATTGCACTTTTGACATCCTAATTCCAAAGGAAGAAGGGTATATATAGGCGCTATATGCAGTTTTGTTAGGTAAAAGTGTCAAGTCTTCATCAAGTCATCCAGATCAAATATTTAGAAACACTCTAGTCATGCGGTCATGCGGACAACATATATATGCAACTAGTGCTTACTAGCTTTAGATCCTAGCATGTATGTCAACGCCCTTGACATGAGTGGCCCGCAAGTCAGCGACAACGACCGCGTCACCTCTGCTCCGCGCGCGAGCCAGCCCAAGAAGCCCAGCACACGCGTCTTCGGGCCGGCTTGGGTTAACTGAAGCCCAGCGGCACATCTACTTGAGGAAGGAAGAGAGGCGGCACCCGGCATCCAGTGGATCACGGCAACAGCGGCTCGGCTCTTTTCCCCTCCCCCTTTCCCCTCGCGAAGAACCCTAGCTGTTGGAATTAAACCCGACTTGCCCCTGCTGGCCGGTGTGTGCACGGGACGTGTACATGTCCGATTAGAAATTGAAGTGTATACCGAGTAGGACTAGATTAGTTGGCAGGTTAGCTAGCTAATATAAATACTCAGGTATCCCCGTACTTTTTGTACCGTGAGTTGTGGAGATCAACAAAGAAAAGGCCAGGAGCGACAAGCCCCTGTTGGTAATCAATATTGGTTTCGCGTGCGTGCGTGTGTATTGGCTAGAATCGATCAAGTGAAGGAATCGTTCTGGTTGCTAGCTTAGCTTCGGCTAATCACAGGTAGTACACGTCTCGAAGTAATCAGCTCGTGTGCTAGCTCCGTACGCGCATGTCTTGCCGGCTTGGGGCTGAAACCAAGATAGTCAGCGAGCTCTATTCATCATCGTCGTTCGTCGTCGGTCATCGCGTGTTGCCGGGAAGTACTTGGTGACGTGGTCTGGGCCAACACTAGCTACCTCATTCTTGTAATCCTTCCTGTAATCGCCACCAGATTGAACCTCTGTGAGGAATTATTGCTAGTATTTGGGACTCCCCCTACCACTCTCCTAACATCTGATATCAGAGACCAGTAATTCCACCTCCGCTCCATCCTGGCGCAGATCATCGAGACCAGAGGTCTACGCCAAGCTCGTACACACCTTGTCGCCATGGATCCGGCGATCGAGGCCTTCCTCGAACGGCTCGACAACACCCACAAGGCCCAGAACAAGGCAATCGCGGAGATCCAGGTTTGTACGGCCAAGATCGACGATCTGGTCAACTGGCGTCCAGATCTGGAGAAGCGAGTCGCTGATCTCGGCGACGCGGTGGCGGCGCTCCAGTTGGCGCAGCCGCCGTCCTCCGGGGGGACGAGGACCCCCAAGCGGCACTTCCGAAGTCGGGCCCTTCTGCGACGACCGGCGTCCTCTCGGGGGCCGGTGGCGGCGCGGGCAGCGATCTTCAAGGGCCCAGTGGCCACAGCGTTTTCAATTTGCCACGGGGGAACGCGGCGGTGTTCTTATAGACGCCGCCGCCACCCCCGGCAACAGGTTCGTCCTCCTCTCTGACAACATCTCCACCTTCACTCTTGCCGTTTGCTCATGCTAGTCAACTGCTGTCCGGATTAGGCCAATCCCACCCATCCATAGCGTTTTCGCAGTTCACAGGCGACAACCCGAATTTGTGGAAAACTATGTGTGAACAATACTTCCAAATGTTTGGCATCTTACCTTCATTTTGGGTACCCATGGCGACCCTGAATTTCTCGGGGTCGGCCGCTGTCTGGCTTCAATCCATACAAAAACGACTTGCAGAATTTGATTGGGAAGCTTTTACTGCCTTACTCTGTACCCGTTTTGGTCGCGATCGGCATCAGACACTGATCAGGCAGTTTTATACTGTCCGCCAAACTTCTTCAGTAGCACACTACATAGAGCAATTCGAATTGATCATCAATCATTTATCCTCGTATTCTGACACGATTCATCCCTTCTATTTCTTGACTCGTTTTGTCGAGGGCCTGAGGAGGGATATTCGGGCGGTCGTGCTCGTGCAGAGGCCACCGGACCTGGATACGGCGTGCGCTCTTGCGCTACTTCAAGAAGAGGTGGCCAAAGGCGTGTTCGGCAGTCTTCCTCGGCCACCAGGGTCGTCTCAGCAGGGAGGCACACCCATGCCGCTTCCTCCTCCACCGGTGCGCTCGGTACCAGCGGCGCCAGCAACAGATCACTGCGGTACAGACGCGGCCCGCACTGGCGCGTCCAAGCTCAAGACCCTCCGGGATTATCGGCGAGCTCGGGGTCTGTGTTTCAAGTGCGGCGAACGGTGGGGGCACGACCATGTGTGCCCCACTACAGTCCAGCTGCATGTGGTTGAAGAACTGCTGGATATCTTCGGCCTCGACAGCTTGGTTGACACCCAAATGAGCTTGGAGGATGGGGTTTCAGATACAGCCATGGCCATATCAGTCTCTGCAGTGATAGGAGGGGTTTCGGCCAAAGCTTTTCAGCTTCGAGCGTGGCTCCAGGGGCATGAAGTACTCATGCTGATCGATTCAGGCAACTCAAATTCCTTCATCGACGAGCATTTAGCAAGTCAGCTTTCAGGGGTTCAACCTCTGCCTAAACCAAGCCGAGTGTGTGTGGCAGATGGAGGGGAGCTGCTCTGCACAGAGGTCGCCCCACAATGTGTGTGGTATGCTCAAGGGCACGAGTTCTATACAGATCTGAAGGTACTGGCTCTGGGCACGTACGATGTCATCCTCGGCATGGATTGGCTAGAAGAGCATAGCCCGATGCAGGTCGACTGGCGCGCTCGTTTCAGTGAGATCCCAACTCCAGCGGGCCCGCTACGTCTTATGGGGCACGACGCGGCTTCTACCAGTTGCCAGGCCATCAACAGTTTGCAGCTGCAAAACCTGTGCAGCAACGGGTCGATCACGCATGTCATACATCTCTGTGTGGTTGCACCCCAGCAGGAAGAATTAGAACAGACACCGGCTTGCATTCAAGAAATTTTGGATCAATTCCCAGACGTGTTCGAAGAGCCAGTCGGGCTCCCACCTAGGAGGGCGTGCGATCATCGCATCCCTCTGATCCCTGGAGCGCGACCAGTCAATGTCAAACAGTATCGCTATAAACCAGAACAAAAGACGGAGATAGAAGCTCAGGTCGAAGCCCTTCTGAAATCTGGAGTCATTTAGCGCAGCAAATGTCCATTTTCATCCTCGGTCATCTTGGTTAAGAAAAAATATGGGACTTGGCGCCTCTGTATAGATTACAGACAGCTGAATGCCATTACAGTCGTCGGCAAGTTTCCAATACCAGTTATAGAAGAACTTCTGGATGAGCTACATGGAGCAGTGTGGTTCTCAAAGCTTGACTTGCGCGCGGGTTATCATCAGATCAGACTCGCGCCAGGGAAGGAGTACAAGACAGCATTCTCCACGCACCAGGGCCACTTTGAATTCAAGGTGTTATCCTTTGGGTTAGCTGGTGCTCCTCCCACGTTCATCGAAGGGCTGACTACAACTCTCAAACCGGTGATACGTGTCTGTGTGCTCTGTTTCTTCGATGACATCTTAATTTTCAGCGCCACATTGGAAGAGCACAAGTGCCACGTGAGGCAGGTGCTGGAACTGCTTCGCAAGGACCAGTGGAAGGTGAAGCTCAGCAAGTGTGCACTTGGGCAAAGCCAGGTATCTTACCTAGGCTGTGTCATCAGCGCTCGAGGCGTAGCCACGGACCCGACCAAGATAGCAACAGTTGCCAACCGGGCCCCTCCACAAGATGTCAAGGGAGTCCGAAGCTTTTTGGGTCTCGCAGGATACTATCGCCGCTTCATACGCAATTTTGGGGTGATTGCACGGCCGTTGTTCAATTTACTGAAGAAAGGTGTCACGTTTCTTTCGACTTTGATCACAGAGGCTGTTTTCCAAGTTCTGAAGAAGCAACTAATCACAGCACCGGTGCTAGCATTGCCCAACTTTGAGCAGCCTTTCACAGTGGAGACGGACGCATGCGACCACGGCATAGGAGCAATTCTGCAACAACAAGGGCATCCCATAGCATTCATGAGCAAAGCGCTGAGCTCAAGATACCAAGGTCTGTCGACGTACGAAAAAGAATACCTGGCAATCATTGTGGCTGTGGACCAATGGCGCCCGTATTTGCAGCACACAGAATTTGTTATATATACGGATCAGAAGAGCCTCACTCATTTGGAAGAATAGCAACTGAATACGCCATGGCAACAGAAAGCTTTTACAAAGCTGCTGGGACTACGGTATTGCATCAAATACAAGAAAGGAACTGAAAACAACGGCGCGGACGCCTTGTCTCAAGCCAACCCATCCGAGGTACTGACCGTGGTCACGTCTTGTCAACCCAGCTGGTTGGAGGATGTTCTCAGCAGTTACAACAACAACCCACACGCGCAGAAACTTCTGGAACAGCTGGCGGTGCGCGACGATCCCAAAGGCCGGTTCCAACTACAACAGGGCATCATCAGATTCAGAGGAAGAATCTGGCTGGGAGGGGGACACACATACATCGGGGTATAATCCAAGCGTTTCATGACAGTCTAGTCGGGGGTCATTCAGGATTCCCGGTCACCTACAGACGCATCAGACGCCTCTTTGCATGGCCCAAAATGAAGCTCCAAATCAAACAATACGTGCAGTGCTGTGTGATATGTCAGCAAGCCAAACGGGACAGAGCAGCTTCGCCTGGCCTCTTGCTCCCTTTGCTAATCCCTAACAAGCCTTGGGACATGATCTCCATGGATTTCGTGGACGGCCTCCCACAGTCCAGCCGGTTCAACTGTCTTCTGGTGATCGTGGATAAAAGAACAAAGTTCAGTTACTTCCTACCACTAGCACACCCACACACGGCAGCATCGGTGGCCCAACTTTTCATCCAGCAAGTCTACGAGGTGCATGGCCTCCCGGGAGCAATAGTATCAGATCGTGATACTGTTTTCACAAGCCATTTTTGGCAGGAGTTATTCAAGGCCGCGGGCACACAACTCATACTCAGCACGGCCAACCACCCTCAAACAGATGGCCAGATGGAACGGGTTAACCAATGTGTGGAAACATTCTTGAGATGTTTCACTCAAGCTTGCCCAAGACGGTGGAGTTTTTGGATCCCGCTAGCACATTTTTGGTACAATAACTCCCACCACTCGGCTATAGGGATGACACCCTTCAAAGCCATGTTTGGGTATGAGCCGAGGCACTGGGGGATTACAGCAGGAACTCTTGTTCGGTGCCAGCACTCTAGTCATGGATTGAAGAGCGAGGTACCGTCCAGGAGCTTTTACAGCAGCACCTGAACAGAGCGAGGCAATTGATGAAAAACCAAGCAGATAAAAAGAGTTCGTTTCGAACTTATGAAGTTGGTGATCAAGTGTTCCTGAAGCTACAACCTTACATCCAATCTTCAGTGGCCCCAAGAGCAAACCACAAGCTGGCGTACAAGTATTATGGACCATTTCCAATCATAGCCAAGATCAACGAAGTGGCGTATAAACTCCAGCTTCCTCCCCAAGCGACAATCCACCCGGTGTTTCACGTCTCGCTGCTGCGCCGAGTTCTGAACACGGGTATGACGGTCGAATCTCACCTTCCTCATTGTTCTGACGAGCTTGCTGTGCCTATGAAAGTTCTTCAGTCACGATGGAGGCAGTCGAAGGGCAGGATGCGCGAACACGTTCTCATCCGCTGGTCCAACTCAGATGGGTTGGGAGACACTTGGGAGGACAAGGCTAGTCTCAAGGAGCGCTTCCCGCTCGCTGAGGCTTGGGGACAAGCCTCGTCTCAAGGAGAGGGGGATGTCAACGCCCCTGACAGGAGTGGCCCGCAAGTCAGCGACAACGACCGCGTCACCTCCGCTCCGCGTGCAAGCTGGCCCAGGAAGCCCAGCACACGCGTCTTCGGGCCGGCTTGGGTTAACTGAAGCCCAGCGGCAGATCTACTTGGGGAAGGAAGAGAGGCGGCACCCAGCATCCAGTGGATCACGGCAACAATGGCTTGGCTCTTTTCCCATCCCCCTTTCCCCTCGCAAAGAACCCTAGCTACCTCATTCTTGTAATCCTTCCTGTAATCGCCACCAGATCGAACCTCTGTGAGGAATTATTGCTAGTATTTGGGACTCCCCTGCCACTCTCCTAACAATGTATGGATGCATGACCAATATATGTGATTCCTTTCGCGTGCCAAATAATCCATCTTCGTATAAATCATGAATTTCAAAGAGTTACATGTGCTTAAGAGCCTCTTTATGCGTTTGTTGATGTTTTTTTATCGAAAAGAGGAAACGCCCCAGCCTCTACATCAAGTGATGTGCACAAACTTTTATTAATGATCTCAAAGTTCCACCCCATTGTTGATGCTGAGCCCCCCTTGGTGCTGCAATACGTCGATGATATGCTTGTCATCCTCAGAGCGGATCTCGGTGCGGCTGCCCGCCTCCGCCGTATCCTCGATGACTTCGCGGCAGCGGCGGGGCTGGATATCAACTTCTCCAAGAGTACTTTGGTCCCCATGCACGTGCCCGAGGAGCTGCTGGCGGAAACTGTTTGCGCCCTTGGCTGCGCCGTGCAGGGGTTCCCGCAAGCCGACCTTGGGCTCCCACTGTCATGGGAAAAACTCTGCTTCGCCGACTTCCTCCCCATGATCGCGAAGGTGAACAAGTACTTGGCTGGCTGGAGGGCTCGTCTTCTCTCCCCTGCCGGGCGGTTGGTCCTGATCAATGCGATGCTTGATGCCCTCCCCACGTATGCGATGGCGGCGATGCTTCTCCCTTCGGCGGTGATCAAGGAGCTCGACTCACCCCGCCGCGCCTTCCTCTGGAACGCAGCCGAGCGCGCCTCTGGCGCGCAATGCCTGGTGGCTTGGGAGCGCGTCTGCAGGACCAAGGCAGAGGGTGGGCTTGGCGTTTGGGACCTCGCAATGCAGAATCGCTGCCTACTGCTCAAGATGCTGCACCGACTCCACACGGCCTCCTCGTCCTCGAGATGGGCGATGTGGGTGTGGGCGGAGCTCGACGGCCGCTCTCTTCTCTCTTTGACGGCTAGCTGGGCCGCGGAGGAGCACAGCAAGGCTCTGAGCGGGTTGCTCCCGCTATACCGCGGGATCACCAAGGTGGAGGTGCGCGACGGGAGGCGGACGTCCTTCTGGCTCGACTCATGGCTCCCGTGTGGGGCTATCGCGGTGGCTTTTCCGGTGCTGCAATCGCACACGACGGTGAAGGAGGCCACGATGTGGCAGGTGCGTGCGCGCGTCCTGGACAGTGTGCTTGTGCCTAGGCTAACCACTGCTGGCGCTGTGGAGCGGGCTGCCCTTCTAACTCTGATCGGTGATGATGCCACGGTGCCCGGTGATGATGAGCGCAGCCCGGTGTTATGCTTGGGCGCTCGTAGGGGAATCGTCACGGCGGCCGTCTATGCCCTGGAGAGGTTCGGTGGCGTGCAGGCGTCGTTTGCTACGTTCCTATGGGAATGTGCTTCCCTCCCGCGTTCGCTTCTTCGGGTGGCTCCTGGTCCAACGACGGGTTCACACAAGAGAAGTCTTGCTGCGGAAAACCATTGTCGCGGCGGAGCATGCTGCTTGTCCCATCTGCTCGTGTGAGCTGGAGACGGCGGATCACTTGGTTTTTGGGTGTCCTTTCGCCCGATCATTCTGGCGGGCTGTGGGGATCGACGTGGTCAACAAAGGTTACCATGTGGGAGCTCTCCGGGATCTTGACATCCGGAGTGTGGTCGGAGAAGCTGCATGCGCAGCCTTCACTCTGTTGTGCTACTGGCAACTGTGGAAACACAGAAATTTCATGGTCTTCCGCAGGGCGACGCGCTCCCTCACTCGTTTGCTCGCATGTTGTAGGGAAGACTCGACCCTGTGGAGAGGACGCTGAAGATAGCCGAACGGTCAAGCGTCGACAGGTGGCTGCAGGTGTTTGTGTATCCTGGGAGGTAGCCCGTGCTATGGTGCTAGGGAGTGTGTTATTCTCTCTTCTCCCCCTTCCATGTAAAAATTCCTGTCTCCCTCCGGGGGTGTGAATCAATAGAAAAATATAAATTCAGGTGGAGGGCTTTGCCCTCCCCCAGTTACCTTCAAAAAAATAATTTGATTTCAGTAAGGAGAAAAGTATATTTTTCTTCTCTCGACTCTTGGCGAAGTCTAGATTTAGTCTCTCAACTTTTAAACCGGACAACTTGCACACTCAACACTTGAAACCAAACAAGTTTAGTCCCTTGTCTCGGTTAACCCGGTATCATTGCTTGACCAGTCTTCTTCCACGTGGCGGTATTTCTCTCTCCTACCTTTCTCCTTCTCACATGGGATTACTGAGACATTTCATCAAGGAAAAGTATTAAAATCAACCGGCTGATTATAGCGCGGCTTAAGCCTCCTCGAGGTGTCGACACGTGCCCCTCTCGGCCCACCTTATCCTTTCCTATGCGCTCCCCTCCACTCGTCCTCCTCATCTTCTTCTTCCTCCCTTTCCCCTCCATGGGCTCTCCCCTCATCTGCTGCTGCAGGGAAGAGGCACGCCGGCCAATCCCCCCATCGTGCGATTCTACATGGTGAAGCTCCCATCAGGGGCTGCAATAGTGACCGACGGTGCTGTAGACGACGAAGCACCCGCCATGGCCGCCGCGTGTTGCATCACAGCATCCGCATGTCGCCATTGCGTGCTTCGCCGCAGCAACCCCATTGACGCTGGACGTGCACCGCGGCTACCTCGAGGGCCTGCTGGTCAAAGAGCGGACCAAGCTGGCCCGGGTGCGCCACGGCGGGCCCGACGTGCTCGCCGCACCGCACGCCGAGCTGGGCCGGATGACGCTGGACGAGCTCCGCGAGCTGCTCGGGCCCGTCGACGCCGCGATGGCGGCCGCCGCGGGGAGGCGGAGGGCGCTCGGGCTGCCGCCGACGGGCGAGGGCGGCGCGGTCGTCGAGACCGCGCGCGTGGACTCCGGCCCGTGGGCTGCCGGTGGCAGCTCCTCGAGCGACGACGGCGGGTACCCGATGCTGGGCTGCAATTTTCGTCACACAAGAATGCTCTCATCATACACAACCCCGATGACAAGCCAAGCAATTGTTTCATACTTTAGTAATCTCAAACCTTTTCAACTTTCACGCAATACATGAGCGTGAGCCATGGATATAGCACTATGGGTGGAATAGAATATAATGATGGGGGTTATGTGGAGAAGACAAAAAGGGAGAAAGTCTCACATCAACGAGGCTAATCAATGAGCTATGGAGATGCCCATCGATTGATGTTAATGCAAGGAGTAGGGATTGCCATGCAACGGATGCACTAGAGCTATAAATATATGAAAGCTCAACAAAAGAAACTAAGTGGGTGTGCATCCAACTTGCTTGCTTACGAAGACCTAGGGCATTTGAGGAAGCCCATTGTTGGAATATACAAGCCAAGTTCTATAATCAAAAATTCCCACTAGTATATGAAAGTGACAAAACAACAGACTCTCTATCATGAATATTATGGTGCTACTTTGAAGCACAAGTGTGGTAAAAAGGATAGTAACATTGTCCCTTCTCTCTTTTTCTCTCATTTTTTTTGGGCCTTCTTCTTTTTTTATGGCCTTTCTCTTTTTTTCCTCACTTGGGACAATGCTCTAGAAAATGATGATCATCACACTTCTATTTATTTACAACTCAATGACTACAACTCGATACTAGAACAAAGTATGACTCTATATGAATGCCTCCGGCGTTGTACCGGGATATGCAATGAACCAAGAGTGACATGTATGAAAGAATTATGAATGGTGGCTTTGCCACAAATACTATGTCAACTACATGATCATGCAAAGCAATATGACAATGATGAACGTGTCATGATAAACGGAATGGTGGAAAGTTGCATGGCAATATATCTCGGAATGGCTATGGAAATGCCATAATAGGTAGGTATGGTGGCTGTTTTGAGGAAGATATAAGGAGGCTTATGTGTGAAAGAGCGTATCATATCACGGGGTTTGGATGCACCGGCGAAGTTTGCACCAACTCTCAATGTGAGAAAGGGCAATGCACGGTACCGAAGAGGCTAGCAATGATGGAAAGGTGAGAGTCCGTATAATCCATGGACATCCTATTCGGGCAAGTCCACCAAAGTCCACACTTTGTTCTCATACATGGATCCTATCTCAGATTTCATGGCCTCAAGCCATTTTGCGGAATCTGGGCTCATCATCGCTTCCTCATAGTTCGTAGGTTCATCATGGTCAAATAACATGACTTCCAGAATAGGATTACCGTACCACTCTAGTGCAGATCGTACTCTGGTTGACCTACGAGGTTCGGTAGTAACTTGATCTGAAGTTTCATGATCATCTTCATTAACTTCCTCACTAATTGGTGTAGGCATCACTAGAACTGATTTCTGTGATGAGCTACTTTCCAATTCGAGAGAAGGTACAATTACCTCATCAAGTTCTACTTTCCTCCCACTCACTTCTTTCGAGAGAAACTCCTTCTCTAGAAAGGATCCACTCCTAGCAACAAAGATCTTGCCTTCGGATCTGTGATAGAAGGTGTACCGAATAGTTTCTTTTGGGTATCCTATGAAGACGCACTTCTCCGATTTGGGTTCGAGCTTATCAGGTTGAAGCTTTTTCACATAAGCATCGCAGTCCCAAACTTTAAGAAACGACAGCTTAGGTTTCTTGCCAAACCATAGTTCATACGTTGTCGTCTCAACGGATTTAGACGGTGCCCTATTTACGTGAATGTAGTTGTCTCTAATGCATAACCCCAAATGATAGTGGTAAATCGGTAAGAGACATCATAGATTGCACTATATCAAATAAAGTATGATTATGAGTTCGGACACACTATTACGCTATGGTGTTCCGGGTGGCATGAGTTTGTGAAACTATTCCACATTGTTTTAATTGAAGACCAAACTCATAACTCAAATATTCACCTCTGCGATCAGATCGTAGAAACTTTATTTTCTTGTTACGATGATTTTCCACTTCACTCTGAAATTCTTTGAACTTTTCAAATGTTTCAGACTTATGTTTCATCAAGTAGATAAACCCATATCTGCTCAAATCATCTGTGAAGGTTAGAAAATAACGATACCCGTCGTGAGCCTCAACACTCATCGGGCCGCATTCATCAGTATGTATTATTTCCAATAAGTCAGTTGCTCGCTCCATTGTTCTGGAGAACGGAGTCTTAGTCATCTTGCCCATGAGGCATGGTTCACAAGCATCAAGTGATTCATAATCAAGTAATTCCAAAAGCCCATCAGCATGGAGTTCCTTCATGCGCTTTACACCAATATGACCTAAACGGCAGTGCCACATATAAGTTGCACTATTATTATTAACTTTGCATCTTTTGGATTCAATATTATGAATATGTGTATCACTACGATCGCGATTCAATAAACCATTTATATCGAGTGTATGACCATAGAAGGTTTTATTCATGTAAATAGAACAACAATTATTCTTTGACTTTAAATGAATAACTATATTGCAATAAACATGATCAAATCATATTCATGCTCAACGCAAACACCAAATAACACTTATTTAGGTTCAACACTAATCCCGAAAGTATAGGGAGTGTGCGATGATGATCATATCAATCTTGGAACCACTTCCAACACACATCGTCACTTCACCCTTAACTAGTCTCTGTTTATTTTGCAACTCCCGTTTCGAGTTACTACTCTTAGCAACTGAACCAGTATTAAATACTAAGGGGTTGCTATAAACACTAGTAAAGTACACATCAATAACATGTATATTAAATATACCTTTGTTCACTTCGCCATCCTTCTTATCCGCCAAGTATCTAGGGCAGTTCCACTTCCATTGACCATTTCCTTTGCAGTAGAAGCACTCAGTTTCAGGCTTGGGTCTATCTTTGGGATTCTTCGTGGGAGTGGCAACTTGTTTGCCATTCTTCTTGAAGTTCCCTTTCTTTCCCTTGCCCTTTTACTTGAAACTAGTGATTTTGTCAACCATCAACATTTGATGCTTTTCTTGATTTCTACCTTTGTCGATTTCAGCATCACGAAGAGCTCGGGAATCATTTTCGTCATCCCTTGGATATTATAGTTCATCACGAAGTTCCAGTAACTTGGTGATAGTGACTAGAGAACTCTGTCAATCACTATTTTATCTGGAAGATTAACTCCCATTTGATTCAAGCGATTGTAGTGACAATCTAAGCACATGCTCACTGGTTGAGCTATTCTCCTCCATCTTGTAGGCAAAGTACTTGTCAGAGGTCCCATACCTCTCGACTCGGGCATGAGTCTGAAATACCAATTTCAGCTCTTGGAATATCTTATATGCTCCGTGGCGTTCAAAACATTTTTGAAGTCCCGGTTCTAAACCGTAAAGCATGGTGCACTAAACTATCAAGTAGTTATCATACCGAGCTTGCCAAACGTTCATAACGTCTGCATCTGCTCCTGCAATAGGACCGTCACCTAGCGGTGCATCAAGGACACAATTCTTCTGTGCAGCAATGAGACAATCCTCAGATCACGGACCTAGTCCGCATCATTGCTACTATCATCTTTCAACATAGTTTTTCTCTAGGAACATATCAAAAATAAACGGGGAGCTACATCGCGAGCTATTGATCTACAACATAGTTATGCAAATACTATCAGGACTAAGTTCATGATAAATTAAGTTCAATTAATCATATTACTTAAGAACTCCCACTTAGATAGGCATCCCTTTAGTCATCTAAATGATCACGTGGTCCATATCAACTAAACCATGTTCGATCATCACGTGAGATGGAGTAGTTTTCAATGGTGAACATCACTATGTTGATCATATCTACTATATGATTCATGCTCGACCTTTCGTTCTCAGTGTTCCGAGGCCATATCTGCATATGCTAGGCTCGTCAAGTTTAACCCGAGTATTCTGCGTGTGCAAAACTGGCTTGCACCTGTTGTATGTGAACGTAGAGCTTATTGTTGGTGTCAAAACCGGCGGATCTCGGGTAGGGGGTCCCGAACTGTGCGTCTAAGGCGGATGGTAACAGGAGGCGGGGGAGATAATGTTTACCCAGGTTCGGGCCCTCTCGATGGAGGTAATACCCTACTTCCTGCTTGATTGATCTTGATGATATGAGTATTACAAGAGTTGATCTACCACGAGATCGTAGAGGCTAAACCCTAGAAGCTAGCCTATGATTATGATTGTTGTTGTCCTACGGACTAAACCCTCCGGTTTATATAGACACCGGAGGGGGCTAGGGTTACACAGAGTCGGTTACAAGGGAGGAAATCTACATATCCGAATTGACAAGCTTGCCTTCCACGCAAAGGAGAGTCCCATCCGGACACGGGACGAAGTCTTCAATCTTGTATCTTCATAGTCCAACAGTCCGGCCAAAGCATATAGTCCGGCTGTCTGAGGACCCCTTAATCCAGGACTCCCTCAGTAGCCTCTGAACCAGGCTTCAATGACGATGAGTCCGGCGCGCAGATTGTCTTCGGCATTGCAAGGCGGGTTCCTCCTCCGAATACTCCATAAAGATTTTGAACACAAGGATCGTGTCCGGCTTTGCAAAACAAATTCCACATACCACCGTAGAGAGTACAATATTCCACAAATCTAATCTGCTGACAAATTTCGTAGCGTGACATCACGCCATGGCCCGGTCATTATTCGAACCATTTTTCTCAACCAACTATTGCACATATTGCGAGGCGGTTTTCCTGGCACGTCTTGTCGAAGCAGAGATCGTGTCCCTTTATCACGGGATTCTCATCAATACGGGTGCGGGTAACCCAACCGCGCCATCAATCGCGGCGCTTGGGGAATAAGCGAGTTTACCAGGCAAGTGGGGAGGCGCACAATTTCTACCGCCCTTATAAAGGGACAAGGACTCCTCTTTTTCACCCACGCCTTCTTCTTCCCTGCCCATCCATTCTTGCGCACTCGAGCTCCAGCGCCCAAGTTCGCATTTTCTCCGCAAAACCACTCCAAACATGTCTGGAGCGGGAGGCAAGTGGATGGTCTCCTCCGTTACGGAGGAGAACATTACGAAGCTCCGGGAAGCCGGATACCTGGCCGCAGACATCGCGCACCGGCTCCCAGACGCGGGGCAGATCATCCCTACCCCAGAACCCCACGAAAGGGTTGTATTCCTTACCCACTTCGTCCGCGGGCTGGGATTTCCCCTCCACCCATTTGTTCACGGGCTCATGTTCTACTACGGGCTGGACTTCCATGATCTGGCCCCCAATTTCATCCTCAACATCTCGGTGTTAATCATCGTGTGCGAGGCCTTCCTCCGCATCAAGCCCCACTTCGGCCTGTGGCTGAAGACCTTCAACATGAAACCGAAGGTGGTAGTCGGCCAGCAAGCGGAGTGCGGAGGCGCTATGGTGGGCAGAATGCCCAACGTCACCTGGCTCGAAGGCTCCTATGTGGAGACCGTGAAGGGGTGGCAATCGGGGTGGTTCTACATCACCGAGCCGCGCGACACCAACTAGGTGGCGGCCCCCGAATTTCGATCCGGCATCCCCATGCGGCTTACCTCCTGGAAAGAGAAGGGCCTATCACGGGGCTCATCGGTGGAGCTAACCGGACTCCAGAACTGTGTTAAAAACATGATAAGCAAGAAAATCAAGCTTGTCAACATGGTCCAGGTCATGCTCTTCCGCCGGATCCTCCCGTGTCAAAGACGGGCATTCAATATGTGGGAGTTCGACCCAGCCAAGCACCAGACGCTGCGAGAGCTTTTCGACACGACGCACCAAGACATCTGGAAGGTGTTGTTCAAGTCTGCCGAGGTGCCTCCTCCCCTTACCGAGGATCGCGGACTCAGCGCCAAGCGCCCTGCCAATCCGGTAAGCTCCTTATATCTTATAAGATGTTCCTTTCCCCAGTATAATCATGTGAAGGATCTGATCCTCCATGCCATTTTAACAGGACTGGGTTGCGACAGCGGAGCGGATCGATTGTCCGGCCCCACTGCCCGAAGATCCAGCAAGGGCTCTCTTAACGGAGATGTTGGTTCCGGCTCCTTATGAGGCGCTGGAGAAGAAGGCCAAGAAGAAGGCCGCGGGGACCAGGAAAGGTCTCCGGCGCAAGGTTGTATCGGACTCATCGTCCGATAACACCGAGGCGCCCTCCTCCCACGAAAACGAGGAGGAGGAAGAGGAAAGTTCCCCCCCCCCAGCCGGGCGAGACAAGAAAAGGAAGGCCGCCCCATCTGGGGAGGCCGAAGGGTCCAAGAAGGGAAGGACCCTCCTTCCGGACTGCTCCACAACAGCCGCTTTCAGCGACGAGGACTGGCTACCCAGGGACAAGCCCCTGGCGAAGTCGTAAGTATCCGGACACCATAATAGTTCTGGTATGTTTTGTTTTATTGCTTCTTATCATGCCAAACATGATCATGCAGTCCATCCAAAGCCCATATCGACGTATCCTCTTCGGATGAGTCTTTGGGCCAGTCGGAGATGAACAGCGATTCACTCCCGACCGCCTCCTCCCCCCGCCCTACGGACGACGTCGAGGTGTTGTCTCAAAGGGCGCTAAACCAAGGGGAGATAGTTCCGGAGGTGCCCCAAGGCGATATTCCAGGTGCTGGGCGCATGGGGGGCAAGACTCCCATGGGCTCTAATGCCGGGGGCAGCAAGTTTAGCCCCCAGCCGAATACTGCGCCGGAACCTCCAGTGGTTCCGGATTCTGTCAGGTGGCCCCTCGCCAAGGGGGGCAAGCCGTCTGTGCCGATGGCCTTTGTCCATCCAGAGGCATCGGACAATTTGCTGGAAGCGCTTCGCGACGCTTCCATTGACGAAGAGCACCGCACTATCATGAGTGCGGTGGTCAAGAAGGTTCGGTCCGCCAAAAGCGGACTGACTGAAGCCTATGCCAGCCTCCTAACAGGCTTTGAGGTAAGTAATCAAATTATGAGAAAATGTTACAGCATAGACAGTAGCCCCTGATGCTCTGTTTGGTGTTCGCAAAGAAAGGTCGAACAGAGGATCAAATAATAATCACAGGAGTCTAATCAGAATATGTCTATGTGAATAAGCAGGCTTCGCTGCTGGCCGCTGCCGCTCGCACGGCGGAGGTCTCCACACTGAAGCGGGACCTTGAGCGGTCCGAGGAAGAGCTCAGCCTTACCAAGAGGCAGCTCGAAGAGAACAAAGGTAAGTGATACCCCATCTGTTTATTGATAAAGAAAAAAGAAGGTGGTTGGTAGATCACATGATCGTCATGAATTTTGCTAGGGGCCATGACCGAAGTGGCGGCCCTAAAGAAGGCGCTGTCCGAGGACGAAGGCAAAGCGGCCAAGGAGCGCGCCGAGCGCGAGAAGCAAGACGCCCGAGTCGGCGAGGTTCAGCAAGAGCTCTAGGAGTTTGTCAAGAAATACGAGTCCTTGGAGCATGACTCTAAGACGCAAGGGTCCGAGCTTGCAAAGGCCCTCGAGAAGGCACAAAATGCCAAGGCCGAAGCCCAAAAGGCCCTCCAGGAAATTCAGGCGGTCAAGAAGATAGCGGCTGGTAAGACATTCATTATGCAAAGCAAGCATGTGAAGGAAACTTTCCTTTTACTTACCCAAATTCGGAGCTCTCCAGGAGCGTTCGCAGATCTACCCAGCAGTGTGTCGGATGCCGCGGAGTTCTACCGGGCCGAGGAAGGGAGCTCGACGGAGAAGTTGTTCTGGTCTCAGTATACTGGGACCGAACATCCGATGCCCTTGAGCGACCAGTTGAAGCAATTGGTCGAGCTTCACAAGGCGGCTGAACTGGCCATGAAGGGTCTCATAGTCCGGATGTGGCCTGGCGAGCCCCTGCCTAGCAGCTATTTTGGCCTGGTAAGGCGGCTTGTGAATGCCTGCCCACGGTTTGAAGTCATAAAGCGGTCCGTCTGCATTGAGGGTGCGCGCAGGGCTTTTGCCCGAGCGTAAGTGCACTGGGCGAAGATGGACGCCGAAAAGCTGGTGAAGGAAGGGCCGCCGGAGGGCAAGGAGCATCGCCACCCCGAAAAGTATTATGACAGTGTTCTGAAGGGTGCTCGCCTTGTGGCGGAGGAATGTGCTAAGGATATAATATTTGAATGAATGTACTCATGTGATCCTGTAATATGAAAACGAGTTCATGTGCACTATATAACGCTTGTTGATTTAAAATATTACCTTTTGTGCGGCCGTTTATAAAATTTGAGAGTTGGCGAGTCGTCGGCTTCTGCCCCCATGTAACTAGTACCGAGGTGTTCGGGATAAACCTGATCACTCTTTATCCCCGTTTTGGGTCCTTCGAAGGAGGTGTTCAGCACAACGAACCAGGCAATCGGACTATAAAGCTTTATCGCTCTCACTTAGCCATAGAAGTCTATAATTTTAAATTTTGGCGAAGCCCCTAGTATTCGGAAGGCCGAACTTGGGGCGCTATGTACGCCTAAATCGGACAAGGCCGACTCTTCGCCCGAAGCGGAAAAAATCTTTAAGGATTTGAGACCTCTCGAATAGCGACCAGCTCTCGCCGCATCATGACAGTCAGTTTTCGGCTTTCTCTACTGAGGTGCTCGTCCGAAAGAACCGGGACACAATCGCAGTAGTTCTCCCAGTGCTACCTTAGCCGATATAGCGGAACGTAAGGTACCAAAACATGGGAGCCGGGCAAACCCAACTATTGACCCAAGACATGATTCGGAGCTGATGCATATAATGCTATAAGTTCGGGGTGCCGCACTGTCGAAAGTGTTCGGACTTTTCATGCCGTGTTATGGGGTACACTGAAGCCCCTGGCGCACTGGACGTATCAGAATATACGGGTGCAATTTGTCGTAAATAAGCAGACAAGGGAAAAAGATGAGATAATATAATAATGAGCTAATGCTGTACATTGTTATTTAAGTGATACGTCAAAACGTATGTATACAAGTAGTGCAATAAGTAAAAATAGACCTTTTTGACATGTCCTATCCAAGGGTAAGCTGTGTGTGGGTATGCAAAACAGGTATAGTGATCGTTATCAGAGACCACCTGGGGATTCCCTTGTACGTCAAAGCTTCTTGCTTCCTTGGTGTTTCCTTCCCGTGACGGGTCCGATAATCAGACGATCGGAGAGGGCCTTCAGAGAATAGGGGCCTGAAAGGAAGAAAATGTTAAAGGTATACGGGTCCTGAAGCGGTCGAGCCGCATTGTGGGCCGTGTCGTAGCCGTGCCTCCGCCTATGCCCATGGTATCTTGAGTGCGTAATTATGTACGCGCGGCGCAAATTTCGCCGCTTGACTGGGACTAGGACGGAGGCCGAATTGCTAGGCGAGCTCTGAACGTGCCTGGTGTTCCTGTTGCAGGGTACTCCGGACTCGCTTGAAGGTGTCCGGGGGCTTTTTCGCCGAATTGGCGGTTTGCCTCAGAAGGCTTCTTTGCACTTCTGCTGCAAGGGCAGCGGTGTGCTCCTCCGTACGGAGCAAGCGTTCTGTGTTTCCATTAACTGTTATAACCCCACGAGGTCCTGGCATTTTGAGCTTGAGGTATGCATAATGCGGTACCGCGTTGAATCTGGCGAATGCGGTTCGTCCGAGCAGTGCGTGATAGCCACTGCGGAAGGGGACGATATCGAAGATTAACTCCTCGCTTCGGAAGTTGTCCGGAGATCCGAAGACCACTTCCAGTGTGATTGAGCCCGTGCAACAGACCTCTACACTTGGTATGACACCTTTAAAGGTGGTTTTTGTCGGTTTGATCCTTGAGGGGTCTATACCCATTTTGCGCACTGTATCCTGATAGAGCAGGTTCAGGCTGCTGCCACCATCCATAAGGATTCGAGTGAGGTGAAATCCGTCAATGATGGGGTCAAGGACCAATGCGGCAGAACCGCCATGACGGATACTAGTGGGGTGGTCCCTGCGATCGAAAGTGATCGGACAAGAAGACCATGGGTTGAACTTTGGGGAGACTGGCTCCATCGCATAGACGTCCCTTAGTGCACGCTTCCATTCCCGCTTGGGAATATGGGTTGCGTATATCATGTTCACCGTTTTCACTTGGGGAGGAAATTTCTTCTGTCCTCCTGTGTTCGGCGGCCGGGGCTCCTCCTCGTCGTCGCTATGCAGCCCCTTTTCCTTGTTTTCGGCATTCAACTTGCCGGCCTGTTTGAACACCCAGCATTCTCTGTTGGTGTGGTTGGCTGGCTTATCGGGTGTGCCGTGAATTTGACACGAGCGATCGAGTATGCGGTCCAAACTGGACGGGTCCGGATTGCTTCTTTTGAACGGCTTTTTCCGCTGACCGGATTTAGAGCCGCTGAATCTGGCATTAACTGTCGTGTCTTCGGTGTTATCGCCGTTGTTGCGGCGCTTGTGTCTGTTGCGACGTGGCCTGCCATTGCTATCTTTGGCATCTGAATTGACAGGGTTTCTTGATGTGTTATTGCTGCGAGCCAGCCAGCTGTCCTCGCCCGCACAAAAGCGGGTCATGAGTGTCGTGAGGGCTGCCATGGACTTCGGTTTCTCTTGGCCGAGGTGTCGGGCGAGCCACTCATCGCGGATGTTATGCTTAAATGCCGCTAAGGCCTCGGCATCCGGACAGTCGACAATTTGGTTCTTTTTAGTTAGGAACCGAGTCCAGAATTTCCTGGCTGATTCCCCCGGCTGTTGGGTTATGTGACTCAAGTCATCGGCATCCGGTGGTCGCACATAAGTTCCCTGGAAGTTGTCAAGGAATGCGTCTTCCAAATTCTCCCAACTGCCAATGGAGTTTGCCGGCAGGCTATTCAGCTAATGCCAAGCCGGCCCTTTGAGTTTTAGTGGGAGGTACTTGATGGCATGTAGATCGTCACCGCGGGCCATGTGGATGTGGAGGAGGAAATCTTCAATCCATACCGCGGGGTCTGTTGTGCCATCGTATGATTCAATGTTCACGGGTTTAAAACCTTCTGGGAATTCGTGATCCATTACTTCGTCAGTGAAGCATAGGGGGTGTGCGGCGCCTCTATGCCGGGCTATGTCGCGACGCAGTTCATACGAGTCTTGTCTGCTGTATTCGGCCCTGCCGGATTTGCTTTTAGTATATCCGGCGTGACGGTCGTCGTCACGCGTTGGGGCGCGCCCCCGTGATCTGTAGATCGATCTTGCATGTCCTGCTTTGTTTTTAATACGTCTCGCAAGTCCTGCGTGTTACCCCGGGCCTTGGTATTTTTTTTTAACTGGCGACGGGGTGCGGGCTGGACTTCGGCCTGATATGCCGCTTTGTCTCGGCCACAAGGTGGCCGGTCAGCCGTATCATACGCTGGAAGCATAGGCTTTAATGCTTCCTCCTCGAGTTGGGGTAGCAACCTGCGCTTTGAGTAACTTTTGGTTGGGCACTCGAGTTCGTATTCCTCGGCCGCCAGGACCTCAGTCCATCTATCCTCTAGCAGATCTTGGTCAGCTTGAAGCTGTTGTTGCTTTTTCTTCAGGCTTTTTGCTGTGGCTATAAGCCGGCGCTTGAAGCGCTCCTGCTCGACGGGATCCTCAGGCACGATAAATTCTTCGTCGCCGAGGCTCACCTCGTTTTCGGAGAGAGGCATGTAATTGTCATCCTCTGATTCTCCGTCTGCTGCCTGTTCCTTAGGGCTAGCTTGCCCATCCTCCCGCTCGAAGCCTGGCTGGAGGGGATTGTCTTCGTCTTCGGCACTCTCTACAGCGTTATTGTCTCTTGTGTCGGTATCGCTGCGTTTGCTATGGCGGGGCTTAGAGCGGCGCCGATGATGCCGGTGCTTAGATTGCTTCTCGGGGGGATTATCCTCCATTGCCTTATTGCCATCGCTTTCTTTGGGGGTGTCCACCATGTATATATCATATGATGAGGTGGCATTCCAGCGCCCTGTGAGCGGTGGTTCCTGTTCGTCTCCTGCATCGTCGTCCATACCGTCGATGTCTTCGGAGCCGAAATCGAGCATGTCGGTTAAGTCGTCGACAGTGGCTATTAAGTGGGTGGTGGGTGGGTAACGAATTTCTTCGTCGTCCGCTTCCCACTCAAGCCGGACATAGTTCGGCCAAGGGTCTTCTGACAAGGAGAGAGACCTTAATGAATTTAGCACGTCGCCCAGGGGCGAGTGCTGAAAGATATCCGCGGAGGAAAACTCCATGATCGGTGCCCAATTAGATTCGATAGGCACGGACGCAGGCGGTTCAGAGCCCGTGGCCGGGAACGAATCCAAGTGTCCGGCAACACAGGTTTCATAGGACGTGAAGTCAGTATTCGGCTCTATCGCCGCTGAGTGTGCGGCCTCCGTGGCGGGGTCCATCCACCCATCCTCGGACGGCGCGATCTGCTCCGGCTTGAGGGCCGGAGTAGCTACAGGTGTGATCTCCCGAACACCGTCTGATGACAGAGCTAAGTCATGCTCATCGTGACTGTGCGGCGCACCTGACATGGGTTTGAATCCGTCGAAGATCAAGTCTCCGCGGATGTCGGCAGTATAGTTCAAGCTTCCAAACCTGACCTGATGGCCAGGGGCGTAGCTCTCGATCTGCTCCAGATGGCCAAGCGAGTTGGCCCGCAGTGCGAAGCCGCCGAATACGAAGATCTGTCCGGGGAGAAAAACCTCACCCTGGATCGCATCATTGCCGATGATCGAAGGAGCCATCAAGCCTTATGGTGACGGCACAGTGGAACTCTCAATGAAAGCACCAATGTCGGTGTCAAAACCGGCGGATCTCGGGTAGGGGGTCCCGAACTGTGCGTCTAAGGCGGATGGTAACAGGAGGCGGGGGACACAATGTTTACCCAGGTTCGGGCCCTCTCGATGGAGGTAATACCCTACTTCCTCCTTGATTGATCTTGATGATATGAGTATTACAAGAGTTGATCTACCACGAGATCGTAGAGGCTAAACCCTAGAAGCTAGCCTATGCTTATGATTGTTGTTGTCCTACGGACTAAACCCTCCGGTTTATATAGACACCGGAGGGGGCTAGGGTTACACAGAGTCGGTTACAAGGGAGGAGATCTACATATCCGAATTGCCAAGCTTGCCTTCCATGCAAAGGAGAGTCCCATTCGGACACGGGACGAAGTCTTCAATCTTGTATCTTCATAGTCCAACAGTCCGGCCAAAGCATATAGTCCGACTGTCCGAGGACCACCTAATCCAGGACTCCCTCACTTATCACACCCGATCATCACGTGGTGTCTCAGCACGAAGAACTGTTGCAACGGTGCATACTCAGGGAGAACACTTATACCTTGAAATTTTAGTAAGGGATCATCTTATAAGGCTACCGCCGAACTAAGCAAAATAAGACGTATAAAAGATAAACATCACATGTAATCAAAATATGTGACATGATATGGCCATCATCATCTTGTGCCTTTGATCTCCATCTCCAAAGTACTGTCATGATCTCCATCGTCACAAGCATGACACCATGATCTCCATCATCTTGATCTCTATCAACGTGTCGTCACATGGTCGTCTCGCCAACTATTGCTTTTGCAACTATTGTTATCGCATAGCGATAAAGTAAAGCAATTATATGATGCTTGCATCTTATGCAATAAAGAGACAACCATAAGGCTACTGCCAGTTGCCGATAACTTTAACAAAACATGATCATCTCATACAACAATTTATATCTCATCACGTCTTGACCATATCACTATTAGAAATATGCCCTAGAGGCAATAATAAATTGGTTATTATTATATTTCCTTGTTCATGATAATCGTTTATTATCCATGCTAAAATTGTATTGATAGGAAACTCAGATACATGTGTGGATACATAGACAACACCATGTCCCTAGTAAGCCTCTAGTTGACTAGCTCGTTGATCCATAGATGGTTACGGTTTCCTGACCATGGACATTGGATGTCATTGATAACGGGATCACATCATTAGGAGAATGATGTGATGGACAAGACCCAATCCTAAGCCTAGCACAAGATCGTGTAGTTCGTCTGCTAAAGCTTTTCTAATGTCAAGTATCATTTCCTTAGACCATGAGATTGTGCAACTCCCGGATACTGTAGGAATGCTTTGGGTGTACCAAACGTCACAACGTAACTGGGTGGCTATAAAGGTGCACTACAGGTATCTCCGAAAGTGTCTGTTGGGTTGGCATGAATCGAGACTGGGATTTGTCACTCCGTGTAAACGGAGAGGTATCTCTGGGCCCACTCGGTAAAACATCATCATAATGTGCACAATGTGACCAAGGAGTTGATCACGGGATGATGTGTTACGGAACGAGTAAAGAGACTTGCCGGTAACGAGATTGAACAAGGTATCGATACCGACGATCGAATCTCGGGCAAGTACTATACCGGTAGACAAAGGGAATTGTATACGGGATTGATTGAATCCTTGACATCGTGGTTCATCCGATGAGATCATTGTGGAACATGTGGGAGCCAACATGGGTATCTAGATCCCGCTATTGGTTATTGGCCGGAGAACGTCTCGGTCATGTCTGCATGGTTCCCGAACCCGTAGGGTCTACACACTTAAGGTTCGATGACGCTAGGGTTATAGGGAATAGATATACGTGGTTACCGAATGTTGTTCGGAGTCCCGAATGAGATCCCGGACGTCACGAGGAGTTCCGGAATGGTCCGGAGGTAAAGATTTATATATGGGAAGTCCTGTTTTGGTCACCGGAAAAGTTTCGGGTGCTATCGGTAACGTACCGGGACCACCGGGAGGGTCCCGGGGATCCACCAGGTGGGGCCACCGGCCCCAGAGGGCTGCATGGGCCAAGTGTGGGAGGGGACCAGCCCTAGGTGAGCTGGTGCGCCCCCCCCCCCACCAAGGCCCAAGGCAAGGAGAGAAGGGAAAAGGGGAAACCCTAGGCTCAGATGGGCCTAAGGCCCACCTAGTGGTGCGCCCCCCCTCTCTCCCCCCTTGGCCGCCCCTCCAAGTCCCATCTAGGGCTGGCCGCCACCCCTAGAGATGGAAACCTAGGTGAGGGCGCAGCCCCTCCCTTTCCCCTATATATAGTGGGGGTTTGGGGCTGCCATAGACACGAGAACATCTCCCTCATGGTGCAGCCCTACCCCTCTCCCTCCTCGTCTCTTGCGGTGCTTGGCGAAGCCCTGCTGGAGTACCGCGCTCCTCCACCACCACCACGCCGTCGTGCTGCTGCTGGATGGAGTCTTCCCCAACCTCTCCCTCTCTCCTTGCTGGATCAAGGCATGGGAGACGTCATCGGGCTGCACGTGTGTTGAACGCGGAGGCGCCGTGGTTCGGCGCTTAGATCGGAATCAACCGCGATCTGATTCGCTACGAGTACGACTCCTTCATCCGCGTTCTTGCAACGCTTCCGCTTAGCGATCTACAAGGGTATGTAGATGCACTCCCCTTCCCTTGTTGCTAGATTACTCCATAGATTGATCTTGGTGATGCGTAGAAAATTTTGAATTTCTGTTACGTTCCCCAACAGTGGTATCAGAGCTAGGTCTATGCGTAGTTTCTATGCACGAGTAGAACACAAAGTAGTTGTGGGCGTCGATTTTGTCAATTTACTTGCCGTTACTAGTCTTATCTTGATTCGGCGGCATCGTGGGATGAAGCCGCCCGGACCGACCTTACACGTACTCTTACGTGAGACAGGTTCCACCGACTGACATGCACTAGTTGCATAAGGTGGCTAGCGGGTGTCTGTCTCTCCCACTTTAGTCGGATCGGATTCGATGAAAAGGGTCCTTATGAAGGGTAAATAGAAATTGGCATATCACGTTGTGGCCTTTGCGTAGGTAAGAAACGTTCTTGCTAGAAACCCATAGCAGCCACGTAAAACATGCAACAACAATTAGAGGACGTCTAACTTGTTTTTGCAGGGTATGCTATGTGATGTGATATGGCCAAAAGGATGTGATGAATGATATATGTGATGTATGAGATTGATCATGTTCTTGTAATAGGAATCACGACTTGCATGTCGATGAGTATGACAACCGGCAGGAGCCATAGGAGTTGTCTTAATTTATTGTATGACCTGCGTGCCAATGAAAACGCCATGTAATTACTTTACTTTATTGCTAACCGTTAGCCATAGTAGTAGAAGTAATAGTTGGCGAGACAACTTCATGAAGACACGATGATGGAGATCATGATGATGGAGATCATGGTGTCATGCCGGTGACGAAGGTGATCATGTCGCGCCTCAAAGATGGAGATCAAAGGCGCAAGATGATATTGGCCATATCACGTCACTTTATGATTTGCATGTGATGTTTGTCATGTTTACATCTTATTTGCTTAGAACGACGGTAGCATAAATAAGATGATCCCTCACTAAAATTCAAGAGACGTGTTCCCCCTAACTGTGCACCGTTGCGAAGGTTCGTTGTTTCGAAGCACCACGTGATGATCGGGTGTGATAGATTCTAACGTTCGCATACAATGGGTGTTGACGAGCCTAGCATGTACAGACATGGCCTCGGAACACATGCGAAACACTTAGGTTGACTTGACGAGCCTAGCATGTACAGACATGGCCTCGGAACACAAGAGATCGAAAGGTCGAACATGAGTCGTATAGTAGATGCGATCAACATGGAGATGTTCACCGATGATGACTAGTCCGTCTCACGTGATGATCAGACACGGCCTAGTTTGACTTGGATCATGTATCACTTAGATGACTAGAGGGATGTCTATCTGAGTGGGAGTTCATTAAATAATCAGATGAACTTAATTATCATGAACATAGTCAAAAGGTCTTTGCAAATTGTGTCATAACTTACGCTTTAGTTCTACTGTTTAGATATGTTCCTAGAGAAAATTTAGTTGAAAGTTGATAGTAGCAATTATGCGGACTGGGTCCGTGAACTGAGGATTGTCCTCATTGCTGCACAGAAGGCTTATGTCCTTAATGCACCGCTCGGTGTGCTGAACCTCAGCGTCGTCTGTAGATGTTGCGAAACATCTGACATACACGTTTTGATGACTACGTGATAGTTCAGTGTGTGATGCTAACGGTTTAAAATTGTGGCGACAAGACGGTTTTGAAACGTCGCAGAACATATGAGATGTTCCAAAGACTGAAATTGGGATTTCAGACTAATGCCCACGTCAAGAGGTATGAGACCTCTGACAAGTTTCTTAAGCCTGCAAACTAAGGGAGAAAAGCTCAATCGTTGAGCATGTGCTCAGATTGTCTGAGTACTACAATCGCTTGAATCGAGTGGGAGTTAATCTTCCAGATGAGATAGTGATGGTTCTCGATAGTCACTGCCACCAAGCTATTAGAGCTTCGTGATGAACTATAACATATCAGGGATAGACATGATGATCCTTGAGCAACTCGCGATGTTTGACACCGCGAAAGTAGAAATCAAGAAGGAGCATCAATTGTTGATGGTTAGTAAAACCACTAGTTTCTAGAAGGGCAAGGGCAAAAGGGATACTTCATGAAACAGCAAATCATTTGCTGCTCTAGTGAAGAATCCCAAGGTTGAACCCAAACCCGAGACTAAGTGCTTCTGTAATGAGGGGAACGGTCACTGAAGCAGAACTACCCTAGATACTTGGTAGATGAGAAGGCAGGCAAGGTCGACAGAAGTATATTGGATATACATTATATGAATGTGTACTTTACTAGTACTCCTAGCAGCACCAGGGTATTAGATACCGGTTCGGTTGCTAAGTGTTAGTAACTCGAAATAAAAGCTGCGGAATAAACGGAGACTAGCTAAAGGTGAGATGACGATATGTGTTGGAAGTGTTTCCAAGGTTGATGAGATCAAGCATCGCATGCTCCCTCTACCATCGAGATTGGTGTTAAACCTAAATAATTGTTATTTGGTGTTTGCGTTGAGCATAAACATGATTGGATTATGTTTATCGCAATACGGTTATTCATTTAAGGAGAATAATGGTTACTCTGTTTATTTGAATAATACCTTCAATGGTCTTGCACCTAAAATGAATCTCGATCGCAGTGATACACATGTTCGTGCCAAAAGATATAAAATAGTAATGATAGTACCACATACTTGTGGCACTGCCATTTGAGTCATATTGGTATAGAACGCATGAAGAAGCTCCATGTAGATGGATCTTTGGACTCACTCGTTTTTGAAAAGATTGAGACATGCGAACCATGTCTATTGGTATATATGCATGAAGAAACTCCATGCAGATGGATCATTTGGACTCACTTGATTTTGAATCACTTGAGACATGCAAATCATACCACATGGGCAAGATGACTGAAAGGCCTCGTTTTCAGTAAGATGAAACAAGAGAGCAACTTGTTGGAAGTAATACATTTTGATGTGTGCAGTCCAATGAGTGCTGAGGCATGCAGTGGATATCGTTATGTTCTTACTTCACAGATCATTTGAGTAGATGCTGAGTGTATTTACTTGATGAAACACAAGTCTAAATTATTAAAAGGTTCAAGTAATTTCAGAGTGAAGTTGAAAGATCGTCGTGACAAGAGGATAAAATGTCTATGATATGATCATAGAGATATCTGAGTTACGAGTTTGGCACACAATTAAGACATTGTGGAAAGTGTTTCACAATTAATACCGCCTGGAACACCACAATGTGATGGTGTGTCCGAACATCATAACTGCACCCTATTGGATATGGTGCATACCATGATGTCTCTTATCGAATTACCACTATCGTTTATGGGTTAGGCATTAGAGACAACCGCATTCACTTTAAATAGGGCACCACGCAATTCCGTTGAGACGACACTGTTTAGAGAAACCTAAGTTGTCGTTTCTTAAAAGTTTGGGGTTGCGATGCTTATGTGAAAAAGTTTCAGGCTGATAAGCTCGAACCCAAAGCAGATAAATGCATCTTCATAGAATACCCAAAACAGTTGGGTATACCTCCTGTTTCAGATCTGGAAGTAAACAGGTCCTTTCTCGAGAAAAAGTTTCTCTCGAAAGAATTGAGTGGGAGGATGGTGGAGACTTGATGAGGTTATTGAACCATGACTTCAACTAGTGTGTAGCAGGGCACAGGAAGTTGTTCCTGTGGCACCTACACCAATTGAAGTGGAAGCTTGTGATAGTGATCATGAAACTTCGGATCAAGTCACTACCAAACCTCGTAGGTCGATAAGGATGCGTACTACTTCAGAGTGGTACATAATCCTGTCTTGGAAGTCATGTTGCTAGACAACAATGAACCTACGAGCTATGGAGAAGCGATGGTGGGCCCGGATTCCGACGAATGGCTCGAGGCCATGAAATCCGAGAGAGGATCCATGTATAAAAGCAAAGTATAGACTTTGGAAGAAATACTTGATGGTCGTAAGGCTGTTGGGTGCAGATGGATTTTAAAAGGAAGACAGAAAATGATGGTAAGTGTCACCATTAAGAAAGCTCGGCTTGTCGTTAAGATGTTTTCCGACAAGTTCAAGGAGTTGACTGCGATGAGACTTTCTCACTCGTAGCGATGCTAAGAGTCTGTTGGAATTATATTAGCAGTTACTGCATTATTTATGAAATCTTGCAGATAGGATGTCAAAACATTGTTTCCTTGACGATTTTCTTGAGGAAAGGTTGTATGTGATACAACCAAAGGTTTTGTCAATCCTGAAAGATGCTAACAAGTATGCAAAGCTCCAGCAATCCTTCTAAGGACTGGAGTAAGCATCTCGGAGTTGGAATGTACGCTTTGATGAGATGATCAAAGATTTTGGGTTTATACAAAGTTTATGAGAAACTTGTATTTCCAAACAAGTGAGTGGGAGCACTATAGAATTTTTGATGAGTATATGTTGTTAACATATTGTTGATTAGAAATGATGTAGAATTTCTGGAAAGCATACAGGGTTATTTGAAAAGTGTTTTTCAATGGAAAACCTGGATTAAGCTACTTGAACATTGAGCATCAAGATCTATAAGGATAGATCAAAACCCGCTTAATAGTACTTTCAAATGAATACATACCGTGACAAGATTTTGAAGGAGTTCAAAATAGACCAGCAAAGAAGGAGTTCTTGGCTGTGTTACAAGGTGTGAGTATTGAGTAAGACTCAAG
Organism: Triticum aestivum; assembly: GCF_018294505.1. NCBI lineage: Eukaryota > Viridiplantae > Streptophyta > Magnoliopsida > Poales > Poaceae > Triticum > Triticum aestivum. Next base: position 13,822,602 of record NC_057808.1, on the reverse strand, counting down.
ACCTGACCACAGCAGAAGAGAGAGAAAGGACGAAGGTCGTCCCCTATGCTTTAGACGTAGGCTCTACAGTATGCTATGCTGTGTACCGCACATGAAGTGTGCCTTGCCATGAGTTAGTCAAGGGGTACAATAGTGATCCGGGAATGGATCACATGACAGCGGTCGAACTTATCCTTAGTATCTAGTGGACTAAGGAATTTTCTCGATTATGGAGGTGGAAAAGGAGTTCGTCGTAAAGGGTTACGTCGATGCAAACTTTGACACTAATCCGGATGACTCTGAGTAGTAAACCGGATTCGTATAGTAGAGCAGTTATTTGGAATAGCTCCAAGTAGCGCGTGGTAGCTGCATCTACAAGATGACATAGATATTCGTAAAGCACACACGGATCTGAAAGGTTCAGATCCGTTGACTAATAACCTCTCTCACAAGCGAGATATGAACAAACCCCATGGGTGTTGGATTCATTACAATCACATGGAGATGTGAACTAGATTATTGACTCTAGTAAACTCTTGGGTATTAATCACATGGCGATGTGAACTAGATTATTGACTCTAGTGCAAGTGGGAGACTGTTAGAAATATGCCCTAGAGGCAATAATAAATTGGTTATTATTATATTTCCTTGTTCATGATAATCGTTTATTATCCATGCTAAAATTGTATTGATAGGAAACTCAGATACATGTGTGGATACATAGACAACACCATGTCCCTAGTAAGCCTCTAGTTGACTAGCTCGTTGATCAATAGATGGTTACGGTTTCCTGACCATGGACATTGGATGTCGTTGATAACGGGATCACATCATTAGGAGAATGATGTGATGGACAAGACCCAATCCTAAGCCTAGCACAAGATCGTGTAGTTTGTCTGCTAAAGCTTTTCTAATGTCAAGTATCATTTCCTTAGACCATGAGATTGTGCAACTCCCGGATACCGTAGGAATGCTTTGGGTGTACCAAACGTCACAACGTAACTGGGTGGCTATAAAGGTGCACTACAGGTATCTCCGAAAGTGTCTGTTGGGTTGGCACGAATCGAGACTGGGATTTGTCACTCCGTGTAAACGGAGAGGTATCTCTGGGCCCACTCGGTAGGACATCATCATAATGTGCACAATGTGACCAAGGAGTTGATCACGGGATGATGTGTTATGGAACGAGTAAAGAGACTTGCCGGTAACGAGATTGAACAAGGTATCGGGATACCGACGATCGAATCTCGGGCAAGTACTATACCGGTAGACAAAGGGAATTGTATACGGGATTGATTGAATCCTTGACATCGTGGTTCATCCGATGAGATCATCGTGGAACATGTGGGAGCCAACATGGGTATCCAGATCCCGCTGTTGGTTATTGGCCGGAGAACGTCTCGGTCATGTCTGCATGGTTCCCGAACCCGTAGGGTCTACACACTTAAGGTTCGATGACGCTAGGGTTATAGGGAATAGATATACGTGGTTACCGAATGTTGTTCGGAGTCCCGGATGAGATCCCGGACGTCACGAGGAGTCCCGGAATGGTCCGGAGGTAAAGATTTATATATGGGAAGTCCTGTTTTGGTCACCGGAAAAGTTTCGGGTGCTATCGGTAACGTACCGGGACCACCGGGAGGGTCCCGGGGGTCCACCAGGTGGGGCCACCAGCCCCAGAGGGCTGCGTGGGCCATGTGTGGGAGGGGACCAGCCCCAGGTGAGCTGGTGCGCCCCCCCACCAAGGCCCAAGGCGAGGAGAGAAGGGAAAAGGGGAAACCCTAGGCTCAGATGGGCCTAAGGCCCACCTAGTGGTGCGCCCCCCCTCTCTCCCCCCTTGGCCGCCCCTCCAAGTCCCATCTAGGGCTGGCCGCCACCCCTAGAGGTGGAAACCTAGGTGGGGGCGCAGCCCCTTTCTTTCCCCTATATATAGTGGGGGTTTGGGGCTGCCATAGACACGAGAACATTCCCTCATGGCGCAGCCCTACCCCTCTCCCTCCTCGTCTCTTGCGGTGCTTGGCGAAGCCCTGCTAGAGTACCGCGCTCCTCCACCACCACCACGCCGTCGTGCTGCTGCTGGACGGAGTCTTCCCCAACCTCTCCCTCTCTCCTTGCTGGATCAAGGCATGGGAGACGTCACCGGGCTGCACGTGTGTTGAACGCGGAGGCGCCGTGGTTCGGCGCTTAGATCGGAATCAACCGCGATCTAATTCGCTACGAGTATGACTCCTTCATCCACGTTCTTGCAACGCTTCTGCTTAGCGATCTACAAGGGTATGTAGATGCACTCCCCTTCCCTTGTTGCTAGATTACTCCATAGATTGATCTTGGTGATGCGTAGAAAATTTTGAATTTCTGCTATGTTCCCCAACAATCACATCACAACATGCCCTGCAAAAACAAGTTAGACGTCCTCTACTTTGTTGTTGCAAGTTTTACGTGGCTGCTACGGGCTTAGCAAGAACCGTTCTTACCTACGCATCAAAACCACAACGATTTTTCGTCAAGTGTGTTGTTTTAACCTTCAACAAGGACCGGGCGTAGCCACACTCGATTCAACTAAAGTTGGAGAAACTGACACCCGCCAGTCACCTGTGTGCGAAGCACGTCGGTAGAACTAATCTCGCGTAAGCATACGCGTAATGTCGGTCCGGACCGCTTCATCCAACAATACCGCCGAATCAAAGTATGACATGCTGGTAAGCAGTATGACTATTATCGCCCACAACTCATTTGTGTTCTACTCGCGCATATAATATCTACGCATAGACCTGGCTTTGATGCCACTGTTGGGGAATGCAGTAATTTCAAAAAAAATCCTACGCACACGCAAGATCTATCATGGTGATGCATAGCAACGAGAGGTGAGAGTGTAGTCCACGTACCCTCGTAGACCGTAAGCGGAAGCGTTATGACAACGCGGTTGATGTAGTCGTACGTCTTCACGATCCGACCAATCCTAGTACCGAAAGTACGGCACCTCCGTGATCAGCACACGTTCAGCTCGGTGACGTCCCACGAACTCTCGATCCAGCTGAGTGTCTAGGGAGAGCTTTGTCAGCACGATGGCGTGATGACGATGATGATGAAGCTACCAGCGCAGGGCTTCGCCTAAGCACTGCAACGATATGACCGAGGTGGATTATGGTGGAGGAGGGCACCGCACACGGCTAAGACAATGTCAACTTGTGTGTCTTTGGGGTGTCCCCCTCCCCCGTATATAAAGGAGGGGAGGAGGAGGAGGGCCGGCCTCATAGGGCGCGCCCAAGGGGGGGATTCCTACTCCTAGTAGGAGTAGGTTTCCCCCCTTTCCTTGTCCAAGTATTAGAGAAAGGAAGGAGAGGAAGAAGAGAAGGAAAGGGGGGCCGGCCCCCTAGTCCAATTCGGTTTGGGCTAGGGGGGCGCGTGCCCCACCTTGGCCTGCCTCCTCTCTTTCACTACTAGGCCCATGAAGACCCAATACTTCCCCCGGCGAATTCTCGTAATTCTCCGGTACTCCGAAAAATAGCCGAATCACTCGAAACCTTTCCGATGTCCGAATATAGCCTTCCAATATATCGATCTTTACGTCTCGACCATTTCTAGACTCCTCGTCATGTCCGTGATCTCATCAGGGACTCCGAACAACCTTTGGTACATCAAATCACATAACTCATAATACAAATCATCATCGAACGTTAAGCGTGCGGACCCTACGGGTTCGAGAACTATGTAGACATGACCGAGACATATCTCCGGTCAATAACCAATAGTGGAACCTGGATGCTCATATTGGCTCCTACATATTCTACGAAGATCTTTATCGGTCAAACCGCATAACAACATATGTTGTTCCCTTTGTCATCGGTATGTTACTTGCCCGAGATTCGATCGCCGGTATCATCATACCTAGTTCAATCTCGTTACCGGCAAGTCTCTTTACTCGTTCCGTAATGCATCATCCCGCAACTAACTCATTAGTCACATTGCTTGCAAGGCTTATAGTGATGCCCATTACCGAGAGGGCCCAAAGATACCTCTCCGATACACGGAGTGACAAATCCTAATCTCGATCTATGCCAACCCAACAAACACCTTCGGAGACACCTGTAGAGCATCTTTATAATCACCCAGTTACGTTGTGACGTTTGATAGCACACAAGGTGTTCCTCCAGTATTCGGGACTTGCATAATCGCATAGTCAGAGGAACATGTATAAGTCATGAAGAAAGCAACAGCAATAAAACACAATGATCATAATGCTAAGCTAACGGATGGGTCTTGTCCATCACATCATTCTCTAATGATGTGATCCTGTTCATCAAATGACAACACATGTCTATGGTCAGGAAACATAACCATCTTTGATTAACGAGCTAGTCAAGTAGAGGCATACTAGGGACACTTTGTTTTGTCTATGTATTCACACATGTATCAAGTTTCCGGTTAATAAAATTCCAGCATGAATAATAAACATTTATCATGATATAAGGAAATATAAACAATAACTTTATTATTGCCTCTAGGGCATATTTCCTTCAGGAGGCGGCGTTCCCAAAATCCTCGTTGAGACCGGCGGTGAGGGTGCTGATGAGGAGCTCGTCGCCAACCGTCTCCCCGAGATCGCGGAGGTCATCGGCAAGCTTTTCGGGCGCATGCAAAAATCATCGATGGACGAGTCAAGATGCTGGCACCCGTAAAACTCGTCGTGGAGAAGGACCTTGCGCTGAAGCTTGTTGTCGGTGAAGAGGCCATTGAGCTTGGTCCAGACGGCGTAGGCATCGTCTTCGTCATCCACCACGGTGTGGAAGAGGTCGGTGGAGATGGTGAGGTAGAACCAACGGATGATGGTGGCGTCGAGGATCATCCACTCCTCGTCATGGATCATGAGGGCCGAGTCCGCGGTGCCGTCGACGTGGCCATGAAGGAGGTACTCGCGGAACACCAGCGAAAAATACCGCTTTCAAGCGGAGTAGGAGGCGGTGGATTGATTAAGTTTCACCGGGACGCGCTCGTGGATGTTGAGGTCGCGGACGAGAGTGACATCGGGACCGGCAAACGGGTTGGAGACGGTGAAGGAGGAGGAACTCATGGCTAGTGTTAGGGGTTGCGACGTGTGGCGCGGCGCGGGGTGGAGGTGGTGCGGCGCGGGAGCAGCGCGGGGTGGGGTGGCGGGGGGCTGCGGCGCGGGAGCGGCGCTAGTGGGAGGTGGTCGCGGCGCGGGAGAGCGACGCGGGTGGGAGGTGGTTGCGGCGCGGGGATGGTGCGGCACGGGTGGCGGGAGGGAGCGGAAGCGAGGCGGCGATCGGCGGCTGCGGCGGCTTGGAGAGGCCGCAGCTGCGGCGAAAGGCGCGGTGGTGGGAGACGGCGGCGACTAGCGGCGGCGGCTACCGAGAGGACGGCGGCGGCGGCGACGGCTGGTGGCAGCGGCGGGGAGAAGCGGTGGCGGCGGCGCGTAGAGGCGCGGCGGCGGCTTAGGGTTTAGGATCGTGCTGCAATAGATACCGTGTAGAAGGACAAGTTGTGGGCTGTACAATCGCGATGTATTAATCGGTGCACCAGGCATGTATATATGAGTACAGGGGGCACAACTCAACTATACAGTGAAAACAGAATGTGGGCCTTATACACAATATACACGTACATAATATACTCAACAAATAGATAAAATGCCATATGGCTACCTCAAGGGCAATGAAAAAGATGAAGGAAAATGAGCTTCATGCATCACAAATCCTACTAGGCCACCAACTAAATTGGTTGAACAAATGTTCAGTGACCATCTCTCATGCATCACAAATCTTACAAGGGTTCTGTAATCTGACATGTATGGTGCAAAGCAAAAACAAGTTAGCCATGATCAGCAGAGGCATGATTTTTAAACCTTAGAAGGGTCAAAGGTTGCCAAAGAACTAAATATGCATGTGACTGGGACATGCCTCCCTTGACATGCCTCATTAGGAAGAGGGAATCCAAGCCCATTGCACCGTGAAAGATGAGGTGCAGCCTATAATTGATGAGCTAAAGTGCGGTGCATTCTCAGGAGGAAGGACGCCAAGCTCCGGTTGGACAAGTGTGGGCCAGGCCCAAACGCCATCATTCCTGGCGTCTCCCGTGCAAGCCAAACGCCAGGGATGTTGGCGTGACCAAAAAAGGTCAAATTCGAAATTCTTTTGTAAATGGGGTCAATTCTTGATTAAGTTAGGAAAAAAGGTCAAAAGGGTGATTTCGTCCGTCCCTGGTCGCATATCATTCCCATTCTTCTTAGGAAGAGGTTGAGAATTCAGTACTCCACATGTGGTCCAATACATGTTAGCCCAACTATAGTGAAATCGAGGTTCCACTGCGTGACCCACTACATGGCAGTATACCCTCCTGGTCCGCTCGGTAGCTCAACAGCTTGACACCATCCCTAACCTCAAAGAGGTCCAAACTCGGCTTTGCGAATTGTCCAGTGTTCTCCCGACTTGATGACGGTCATTTGGCCGCGAAAGGTGAGGACCACCAACATCTGAGTGAGAAGGTGTGTCACAAATGTTTTCTCACGGATGTTGTTACCATTGAACTCTTGAAGCTCTTAGCGCAATCAACAAGGAAGACCCAGCTTCGGCGTCCATTGGACGCTCCACCAGGTGTCAAGCCACTCCGCCGAACACCGTCGACTCTAGCTCCTGGCCGCTTGGTACTCTGGCAGCTACAGCGCCTTATTCGCCTTCCAGCTCTCCATGGTCCTCCTTTCCAGCACTACACAGGACGCCAGTTTCAGTGGCGAGATTGCTGACATATCTGGCTCCCACAAGGTCTTTGCTGCCACGAGGCAGCGGCGGGCTGCTCCGACTACTGCATGGCATAGACATCGCAGATTGTGTAGGCGCCGGAGCCAGAGGAAGGACGGGGCATGGCCGGGTTGCAAGACTGCACTGCTGGATACAATGGTCGACGCTGCAAGGGCGGCATGGTTGGTGGCGTGCACCATGGCGCTGATTGGGGAAATACCATTATATTTTGTTTTCGCCTAATATTTCATTTCAGGGTATCCCATAGACTTGACAATTAAATAGAAAAAAATACTAACGATACAACATTGGACCTTTAACATACTAATTCATAAGGCAAGTGGGTATATATAGGGCTATACGTTGTTTTGGTTAGCTAAGCATGTGGCAACTGTGTTGGCAAGTCATTCAAGAAGCGTTCTATTATCTCTCTTTTATCATGTGAGTACGCGCTGCAAAATCATATGATCATTCCATTTGCATGTGTTTGTTACCTCTTGCAGGAAGAGAAGAAAATAATAGTGAAAACTTCACGAAATGAGCTGTTTAATGTCAATTGCATGAAGAAGGGTGAGAAGCTCATGGATGCCCGTTGTACAAATACTCCCATTCTGGCCATATTCAAGACTTGAGATTCATAAAGGTGAAATCAGTATTACCGAACCAAACAGTCTCAGAGAGGAAAGCAAAAGATGAGTATAGCTACACAGTCAATTCATTCATAACTGAGAATAATCTCTTTTAGCCCTCCAATAAGAAAACCAAAACAAGAATAGTTACACAGGCAATTCATTCAGAAAATGCTTCTCATGACTCATCATTTTTATCATGTAAGTACGCATGATAAACATGTCTCTACCAGATGGCTTAGCAACAAGGCTCGCATTCTGCTACAAGAGATTACAGCATCACAGGTACTCTTGCTTTTGCAGCCTTGTGCTTAAAATGCTACTCTAGTGCCAGACCCATGAGTTACATCTATGTTGCCTTGAGATCATCCAAAACCATGGCAGCAGCGTTGCGGTTGCGGTTGAGGTGGCCGGTGTGCCAGGGCTCCTACGGTGGCACTGTTGTTTGTGGTTGATCGCCGGATCTAGGCGGCTAGATCTGGGGCTTTGAAGGCGGTCGAGACAGTGCATAGGTTGTCGGGTGAATTTCTTGAGACGGATCCGAGTGAAAACTTGGTCTTCGGTCGTTGGCCGGAGCCGGTGATGACGATGCCCTTATCATCGTTTCCTTCATGAAGGCATCATCGAGGTACAAATCCCAAACCCACCCAATACCTCCGAGGGAAACCCTAGATCAGTTGATCGGATGACGGTGGCATTCATGTGTCGTTACCCCCTTGGGGGCGGCATTCTTGGAGATGCACTCGGGCTCGAGGGACCAGTGGATGGCTTCTTCGGTGGAGCGGTGTTTCTTTCCACATATTCATGGCGGCGGCTCTTGGCGGCATGGAGCAGCGGAGGCTTGGCGTCAGATGTGTGGTGATGGACACGCGCAGGAGGTCGAGGCTGTCTGGCGTCGTGGTGGCGTCGGCGGCAGCTAGACCGGGCAAGGTTGATGCAGCAGTACAGCTCTGAAAATGGGTTGGTGGCAAGTGGCGGCGGCGGCCTCATACCCGGCAGGCGTCCTGGTTGAGGAGCACGCCGGACTGGTGGGTGCCCATACCCGGCAGGCATCCTGGTTGGGGACCTCAGGTCTTAGATGTTAGGTCTGGTTGCGATGTTTGTTTGGTATTAGGCCCAGACTATCAGCGCCCCTTCATCAATTGGATAGGTGTAGCGACAGTTGTTGCTTAGACGGTGGCTTTAGTCTTACCGTTGTATGACTTTATAAGGTCTTGTAAGAATAATTAATAAAGTGGTCGCATGCATCGCCCAGATGCAGAGGCCGGGGGTCCTCCTCCTTTTCTAAAAAAATGGCAGCGTTGCGGCCCGGGGTGCCCATCACCCCACCGCCTGGGTGCGCACCGCTGCCGCAGAGGTAGAGCCGCTTCACAGTGGTTCTGTAATCTGACATGTATGGTGCAAAGAGAAACAGGTTAGCCATTATCACAAAGGCATGAGTTTTGAACCTTAGAAGAATCAAAGGTTGTGAAACAGAAGGGACCAGAGCACAACTTAATATGCATGTGACTCGAACATACCATCCCATGGCAGGCCTCATCAGGAAGAGGGAATCCAAGCCCATCGCGCCGTGAAAGATGTTGCCACCTGGGAAATGTGAATCGTCTCTCCTTTAAAAAATTCCAACTGGTAAAAGGAAGGAATGATACAGAATGGTATCCGGTCTGCGTGTGTGTGTGGCTTACAAAAGACAAATTTATACATAGTACCAAGAGAGATTACCTGTTAGACCAAACTCCCTTTCAAGATCAGGCGGGCTCAGCAACTCAGCATATCATAGCCTATCGAGGCCTGCTTCGGTAGAACCCCCTCCACAAACCGTATAAGGGCGGTATAGTCATTTCATCAAACCGTATACTCATACGCTTATGTGACACATACGAGACATCATACCCACTTTTTATTAAATTTCAAAAAATAGTGCAGGCACCTTGTATCGAACTCAAGACCTCTTGGTCTAAGGAAGACCACATTAACCAACTAGAACAACCTAATGTTTGGCTGTTTTTACTTCTTTTTTTATTTTCTTCTACTTCAGTTCGCGGCTAGGCCGGCCCATTGTTGAATTGGTACTGTTATTACTATTTCTTTTTCGTTTTTTCTATTTGTCTTTTTTCATTTTTGTTTCTTTTTTATTTTCTAAAAATTCTCACACTTATTTTTTTTTAAATCGCTTTTTAAAATTTTGTTCATAAAGTACAGATATTCGCATTTCAAGAGAATTTTACAGATATGTCAAAAAATTGTTTGTTTAAATAGAAAATGCTCACATCAATATGATTAAATTTCTGAACATCTATTAAATAGAAAAATTGTTCGTTTAAACAAAAATGTTTGTTTATTGTTCGTTTAAATAGGAATATGCTCACATAAAAGAATCGGACACTTTTAAAATTTCTGAGCATCTATTAAATAGAAAAAGGAAAATGAAACTAAATCATTCAACGACCGGTTTACTGTTCTTTTTTGTTTCTTTTCATTCTTGTTGTTTTTCGTTTTTCGTTCTTCATTCTTTTTCTTTCAAAAAATGCCCACATCAATAAAATTGACCCAATTTTTTTTCCACACACTAGTATCACCATGTCAAGCATCCATGATAAGTTTCATTGAATTCTGACCTTTTATACATTTTCTAGGGTTTTCCTAGTGAAAAAAAACCTAAAACACTAGCCGAACGTGACACAACGAGCGTTCGGTGTCCAAATTTCTTCAAATTTTTTATGGAGGCCTGCCATGAGCATGCTCACATGCTGGCAAAAATTGGTGTTATTTCATGCATGGCAAGAAGCACACCATGTTCAAAGGTGGGGTTTGAGTAGGCCGGTAGGGCAAGTCTGGTTGAACTTTTATTTCACACCAATAAAATGAAACCAATTTTCTTCGAAACACTAACATCACCATGCAAAGCATCCATGATAAATTTCATTGAGTTCTGACTTTTTATGCATTTACTAAGGTTTTCCCATGAAAAAAATCCTAAAATACTAACCGAACGTGACACAGTGTGTGTTAGGTGTCCGAATTCCTTCAAATTTTGCATGAAGGCCAACCATGAGCATGGCCACATACTGACAAGTTTTGGTGTCATTTCGTGCATGGCAAGAAGCATATCATGTTCAAAGGTGATGGTTCGGGTAGGCTGGTTGGATGCACTTTTTCACATCAATAAAATGGACTCGAATTTGTTCCACACACTAGTATCACCATGCCAAGCATCCAAGATGAATTTCAAAGAACACTCATTAAGAAAGAGGAGGGAGTTTAATTACAACTTGATTATTGACCTTTAGATAATTTTTAAAATAAATAATTAGGAATTCAAGAAAGTTCACAAAAAAAATTAAAAAGTTCACTGGATTTTAAGAAAGTTCATTGATCAGAAAAAGTAAAACAAGACTTCATCAATTTTCGGAAAAGTTCACAAATTAGAAAAAAAGTTTATCGATTTTGAAAAAAAGTTCATTGATTTTTAAAATCAAATTCATCACTTTTGTAAAAAGTTCAATATTTTTTAAAAAAAATCACTGATTTGAGAAATAGTTCAGGAATTTGGGAAAAAAACTTCACCATTTTTGGAGAAAAAAGTTCACCCACTTTGAAGAAAAATTCACGAATTTAAATATGTTTACGCATTTAAGAAAGAAAAGGGAAAGAAATAAAGAAAAGGAAAAATAAAGAGGAAAAGAAAACCAAACAGGATATAGTGCGCTTTTCCTGTGTTCTATTTTTAGTCAAAACAATATATCTACCACAAGCTGTTCGGTTGCCCAGTTGGTTATTGCGCTTGTGCTAATTACTGCTGGAGTGCGGTTCGAATCCTCTGTGGCACATACTTATTTTTGCTGTTTTAGAAAATAAAAAAACATGATGCATGGGCCGGTCCATCGCGGGAGGATGTGCGCGTTCATTCATGGACTAAAAAAAATGTTTAGCGTATATGTACGGCGAAGAATTTATAAATATGACTATCATGTCCCTTTCTATGAAGAGGTATGGGCTAATCTGAGCCGTCCTTGTGTTTAGAGGGGGTCTACCGAAGCAGAAGTGTAGCCTATCACTGATTTGCTAAAGTGCGGTGCATACTCCTCGATCAAGGAAAATCATCTTTTAGCAAATGATTTCTGAAAATTGGTATCGATCAAAATGGTCAATGATCGGTAGGTGGACACAAATTCAGATAAATAGTTCTCTCCGCACAGTGACGGATCACAATGCCTTAGGGCAAGGGCATCATCGTTTACTCTTTTAAGGTATGAGTAAATAGTATTTGTGGGGCAGTATATACAGCAAGAAGTGTGGGCTGTGGTGAAGTGCAAATATTAAACACACAGTGCATCATTAGACTAAAACGTAAGGCGAATCAACCTACTCTAAGATTCGGATCCTGCCAACTGCCTTCTGACAGTGTGTAAGGTGTGTACTGAACAAAGAGATTAATAACATGCTAACCTGCTCACGGGATAAAGTGGAAGATGGAATTTGAGTCGGTCCATAACTGCACCTTAAGTATATAGACAATACGAGAAATCAAAACATGCAAAGTGACCTCTAAAATGTAAATGTAGTTTACATAGGACAGGTTCCATGTACATTTCTTGCTTCATCGGGGTAGTGAAATTAAATATAACATGGTAGTAAATTTACAAAATTTCAGATATGGGGAAGCAGAAGAAAAATGACATTTTTTTTTCGAAAAGGGGGGACTCCCCGGCCTCTGCATCAGAACGATGCATACGGCCATTTTATTAAACAAATAAATAGGTTCAAACAAGGTCTTAAAGTCTCAAAACGAAATTAAAGAAGAGCTCACACCGAGCTAAAAGGGCTAAAGGACAAACTAGCCATATAAAGGACGCCACAACCGGCTGGCAAAAGAGAGATAGGTAAACTAATTGCCTATCCTATTACATGACCGCCATTCAAACCGGTTGAAGATATCCCGTGCTATCGTCTCCCAGCGGATAGATCCAGTAACCAAACGCTCCCTGGCCTCCGTCGGAGTGAGTAGCGACCACAAACGGATCAACGCCGTGGCTCGGAAAATAACCTGCAAAAAATAAATGTTTGTTGTCCTGTTAAAAACCAAATCATTTCTGCAATTCCAGACTGCCCACAATAAATGACATACCTGGTGGAGAGATGGTCTTATCTAAGACTGAAGGAATTGTCATTTCTATTACAGGCCTTGTGGATGAGACACCATCTGTAGCTTGCTTATATGCTACATCGATTTCCTCCATGCTGAAGAGCAAGTAAAAGTTCCATGTTGAAATGTGACAAGGATTTGGTCTGAAGAAGTGACTGCAGAACTATACAAAAATCATCTCACGCAATAGAATAAGTGGCCAGATCATGATGTAGCTTTTTCCTTAGGAAGAATGCAAAGGCTGATCTACTACTTGGACATGTTATAACTAAGCATGGACAGACTATGCTCTTTATTATCCTAAGGTACTAGCAAAAACATTAACTACTTCAACACATAGATTTAAGTTAACAAATCACTGCATCAAGTTGACATGACAAGCAAGGAACACTAAATGTAAACAGTATAATTTGCTATTGAAGAGTGGCACCATTGAATTAAAAGATCATTTTCCTTGCCCTACTATACTAAATGCCCTCGTGAATGCTTGGAGAAGGTTGAGTGTCATTGCGGATATGTGTACAACCAGATCATAGGAAAGTGGATCCCCCTTGATGTTATATATATGCTTGGTAGCTTGGCAGGTTTACTCCGTCGCTAAGCTCGAACTGGTCTGATAGTCCGGCATGGCTTTGCGAGTTGGTGAGCATATTGCCAACCTTCACGATGGGCATTTAGCCACAAAAAGTGAGAACGGACATCTGAACAAGCTCGCACAAGATGTCACGGATGTTTTCATCTCCTTGCCTCCCACCAGGAAGGCCCGACCCATAGTGGTGTGTGCTAGACGCTCCTCCGAGTGTCGTGCCTCTCCGGCGAAGATGATTGATTCCAATGCGGCCCAGTGTGTATTGCCTAGATTGTGTGGCGCTTTAGCGGGAGGAAGGCTGGGGTGTGGCAGAGCTGCCAAATGGTGCTGCTGAATACAACAGTCGCCGCTGTGACGGCGAAGTGACTGAAGGCGAGCTCCATTGCGAACAGGAATGCGGCTGCGATCGGGTTGGGGTTGATGAATCCAAGGTTTTTGGTAATGCAGGAGTATATCAGGAAATACCAATATATTTTGTTTTCCTCCAATATTTCACTCTAGAGTATCCCATAGACCGGACACTAAAACAGAAGGAAACATACTAACGATACGACATTGGACCTTTGACACCCAGATTCTAAGGCAGCTGGATATAAGCTGGATATATGGCATTAACAATGCAACATTGTTAGCAAGGCATGCAATAAGTGTATTGATCAAGTCATTCAAGAAGCGTGTTATTGTCTCTCTTTTATCATATGAGTACACGTTTTGTTTCCTCTTGCAGGAAGAGAAGAAAAAATAGTGAAAACTTCATGTGTGAGTAGTCTAATGTCAATCGCATGAGGAACAGCGAGAAGTCCTTGCGATGAGTGTTGGGCAAATCATTCAAGAGCCAGGTTTCTGTTACAGTCTCTTCCGTCATGCAATAAGCGCTGCAAAAACATGAGATCATTCTATATGCATGTTTTATTTCCTCTTGCGGGACGAGAAGAAGAAAATGATGACAATTGCATGAAGAAGGGTGAGAAGTTCATGGATGTCCGTTGTATAAACACCCCCATTCAGGGCTTATTAAGACTTGAGATTCACAAACGTGAAATCAGTATAACGAACAGCCTGGGATATTGGAGGAAACCAAAAGATTAGAAAGTAGTGACACTGGAATTCATTTACTCTATACAAGGTACCTAGGTCGCAGTTCAAGTCTGCAGACAAGCTAGGCGACACAGATTACTGGATGGCAGTTCAAATGTACAGATGAGCATAGCACTCACAGTTAATATCTAACTATACTTCGCAAACTCTACTCCTCTTCACATTTAACCAAATTGAAGGTTCGGCAGACTGCATTGAGAAACTACTTCGTACAGAAGAAAATAGATGTAACCGCATAACTGAGAATTAATCCCTTTGAGCCCTCCGATAAGAGAGCCAAAATGAGAACAGCTGCAACAATTCATTCAGAAAATGCTTCTCATGTCTCATCTTTTTTATCATGTAAGTATGCATGACAAAATGGTCTCTACCAGATGGCTTAACGACAAGGTTTGCATTTCCGTACAAGAGATTACACACTGGTGCTGCTTTTGCAGCCTTGTGCTTGAAAATGCTACCCTAGTGTCAGCTGCCATTTCCATCTTCCATTAATTGCATCTATCTTGCCTTGAGATCATCCAAAACCACGGCAGCAGCATTGCGGCCCGGGGCACCCATCACCCCGCCGCCTGGGTGCGCACCGCTGCCGCAGAGGTACAGCCCCTTCACAGGGGTTCTGTAATCTGACCTGTAAGGTGCAAAGCGAAAACAGGTTAGCCATGATCACAAAGGCAAGAGTTCTGAACTTTAGAAGGACCAAAGGTTGTGTAGTAGAAGAGGCCAGAGCACAACTTAATATGCATGTGACTCGAACATACCATCCCTTAGCAGGCCTCATCAGGAAGAGGGAATCCAAGCCCATCGCGCCATGAAAGATGTTGCCCCCTGAGAAATGTGAATCGTCTCTGCTTAGCTAAGGTTTTCAACTGGTAAGAAGGAACAATACAAAGCGGTATCCGGTCTGCGGGCACACAGCTTACAAAAGACAATACATAATACCAAGGGATATTACCTGTTAGGCCAAACTCCCTTTCAAGATCAGGTGGAGTCAGCATGTCATAGCCTATCACTGATGAGCTAAAGTGCGGTGCATACTCATCGATCAAGGAAAAGCATCTCTCAGCAAATGATTTCTGAAAATTGGTGTCGATCAGAATGGTCAATGGTCGGTAGGTGGATCTAATTACAGAAAAATCATTCTCTCCACACAGTGATGGATCACAATGCCCAAGGGCAAGGTTATCAATTTTATCATTTATTTCATTTGTGTTTGGGCAAAGATTAAACATACAGTGCATCACGAAATCAAAATGTAAGAAGGGTCAACTTACTCTAACAGCCGGATCCTGCCAACTGCCTTCTGACAGTTTGTAGGGTGTGTACTGAACAAACAGATTAATAACATGCTGACCTATCCAAAGGATAAAGTGAAAGATGGAATACGAGTCAGTCCATAAGTCCATGTGAAGTATATACACAATATGGGAGATCACAACATTATAAACATCGAAAATGACCTTCAACACATTAACTCTAAAATGTAAATTTAGTGTGCATAGAACAGGTTCCTTATAATTAAATATTGCAGAATAGTAAACTTACTCAGATGAAATTATGGGGAAGCAAAAGAAAGTGACATACCTGGTGGAGAGATGGTCTTATCTAAGACTGAAGGAATTGTCATTTCTATAACAGGCCTTGTGGATGAGAAGCCGCCTGCAGCTTCCTTGTATGCTATATCGATTTCCTCCATGCTGAAGAGCAAGTAAAAGTTCCATATTGAGATATAACAAGGCTTAAGTCTGAAAAAGTGACTGCTGAATTATACAAAAATCGTCTCACACAAAAGAATTGATTTGCCAGATGATCTAGCTTTTTCCTTAGAAGAATGAAAGCGCTAATCCACAACTCGGACATCTTATGACTGCTTAGCCTGGCCAGACTATGCTCTTTATTATCCTGAGGTACTGGCAATAACATATACTTCGATACATAGATGTAGGCTACCAAGTTGGTGCATCAGGTTGACATGACAAGCAAGGAACACTAAATGTAAACAGCAGAATTTCCTATTGAAGAGTGACAATGTTGAATTAAGAGATTATTTTCCTTGCCCTACTATACATGAACAGGACCAAGATAACAAACAGTGTCTCGTAGATTGTTGCTTGTCCACAGATATGCAGAAGAACAATGGACACAGTTGATAAATATGTGCCGACGTAGGAAATATTCCCTAACTTAAGTACCTTTCAGATCCAATGTGTATGGTGCCCATGTGCTCCGGGCCACCTTCAGGGTTGATGTTTTTGCAACAGTGAAACTGTGGCAGCGCATTAACAGCAACGTTGATCTTCGTTGTTGCCTGTTCTCCAGAGAGCATAGTTAGCAACAATATTACAAGTTGGTTACTGAAAGTCAATGTGGACCATAAATAGCTTTGCACGTAAGAATTTTCAGATGCTATATAACATTGCTATGAATAGTCTGTTTCCCACAATCACGAGTTCTATTTACTTGAGAAAACTTTGGCATCCATACTAATGAAATGCGAGGATAATAGCTAGACTATACAAGTAAATGAACAAGGTTATCATCGTATATTGTATAGATAGATATTTGTAAGAATGCACACCACCAATGTAATTCCTTTATTTAAATAAGCTAGTAACTAAGTACTTACGGAGCTATAATCTGCTGTCTTGATGGCACAGAGGAACTCCTCTGGAAGAGTATTGGCAGGCACAAGGTCCTGCAAATAAAACCAGGTGTCAATTTAGAGGATATTTTCTAATTATGCCTGCAAAATTAGAGCTAAAAAATCTTCACACCGCTACGTATTCAGAGTGATTCTTACCACAAATGTTTTATATGGTGTGGCATTTGATAACACAACTGATGAGTGCAACTCGGTTCCATCAACCAAAGCAACCTACAGATTCTCAAACCTTCAAGAGGTAGAAAGAAATGAACTACACAGTGCACATACACTTGCTGATTAGTCCAAGACTTACCCCTTGCACCTTTCCAGTATTTTCATCGACCATTACTTGCGAAACCTATGCAAAAAAAAAAACTGGGGCAAGTGAGGCAAGAAACGCCAAATAAAAAATTGGTCGCACAATTATAATTATGCGACTACATAATTAATGACTTCTTCGATGTAAAACCCAGGTTTTTTTCTCTGATCTGCTTTGATTTTAATCATTTGTTCAGCCAAACATGATCGACATGGAACAAAGAGGGCTTTCACAAGAAGAGAAAATGCACCTCAGCATTTGTTACAATTTGCACACCTGCTTCGAGGGCTGCTTTGCTTATAGCTGATGAGACTGAACCCATACCACCTTCGACATACCTGCAAGTGAAAAAAAAAATAATGAAAGGTTTTCTGAAAAAGAGAAAGAAAGGTAAATGAAGACACCAACTAAATAAAGAACTAAAAGTGGCAACACCAACAAATTTGGGTAGAGTGTGATGACATTTTCTGTGACATCACCCCTTGAAACTGACTCTAAGGCAACTGAAAACTTGTTTCCTAGCCAGTGGAGATAAACACCAGCAATCCTTAATTCCGTTTCAAGTGTAGAACAATCAAGGCTACATTATCCTGTGGGTTTTTGCTAACTACACTGTTTTATGGTGGAACAGAATAACATGGATATGGTCAGAAGCATACGCCCAAACACCACGTTGACCACCAGTTTCCCCCATGATGTGGTGCAGGAGAACATATCCTGATCCTGGAGTGTTCACACCAGCCTATACAAGGAGACGCAATGGTCAAACACTAATCCATTAGGCGCAACAAAATGTGGATTAAGCAATGCACCCTTACCATAGTACCTATCACAGCATCGGTCGCCAGGGTCGCCTTCAATACATCACCCTGTAGTACTAGAGCGGTCAGCACAAGAACTAAAGAAGTTATTCTCATCCGACATGTGTAGATAGTCAGATGCAATACAGCTTTCTCCATATGATCATTGTGAAGACAGAAGAGAAGTGTTTCAGATAAGAGGGAAGTAAGCTTTCAACCTCAAACCAGTTATTCAAGATCTTTGATGCTGGCGACAGAAGAAGGTCGAAGAAGTTCCTGCCAGTGTAAAAAAGATTCAACTTTACACACTGCATTGTTCGCAAATGTATGCAACAGTAGCATCACTAAGAGGGGTGATGTATTTAGTACTCACACCATGTCCTTTTGCCCCTGTTGCATCACAATGCCAAGAAGCTTGCTCCAGAACACTGACTTGTCGACCTTATCCTTCATCCTGTCGACCATGGAAGCATGGTACAGCTGCCTCAGCTCCGGGGGAGGCGAGTCTATGACGAAGTCCATGAGCTTGCAGAACTTCTCTAGCTGCTCCTCGTACCTACATTCACACATCAAAACCATTGCTAGTGTAAAGATCAATCCAACCTGAAACGCACAAGGAAAGAAACCACTGCGCATTCTGAATGTGTCTGTCTGTCTGTCTGTCACCTCGGGTATGCCTCTGCATCTTTCTTGGAGAACTTGCCGATCTCGGAGCGGTTCAGCTCCGCGTCCGGGCCGAGAAGCAGGTACCGGCCGTCGAGGCACGGCGTGAAGGACGACGGGCTCCGCGGCAGGAGCTTCAGCCCGTGCCTCTCCAGCTCCAGCTCCCTGAATCATCCATCATCAGTAGCAGTAGCAGTAGCATAAGCATCAGTTCTTCAGTACATACATCCTCACAGAATTTCAGAATGCAGGTACGGAACAGGGGCCCGGTTTGTAAGTAAATCCGATGGAAATGGAGGTTGAGATCGATCGCAGAAAGAGGAGGGGATCGGGAGACGCGTTACCGGATGAGGGCGGGGCGGAGGAGGCTGAGGAGGTAGCTGCAGCGGGAGAAGCGGAAGCCGGGGACGAGGTCCGACTCGGACACGGCGGCGCCGCCGAGGACGCCCCGCCGCTCCAGAACGGCGACGGAGCGGCCGGCGCGCGCGAGGTAGGCCGCGGCCGCGAGCCCGTTGTGGCCGCCACCGATCACCACCGCGTCCCAGCGCTTGCCCCTCGGGAGCTGCGAGGGGGACAGGGAGGGGGAGGGGGAGGGCTCGGCCGACGTGGAGAGGCCGCGGCCGCGGCGCCGGGCGCCCGCGAGCAGGATGCGCGTCGCCGCCGGCGACATCGGGCTCGGGGGTTTGGGTTTAGCCGCCGGCCGGACTTGAGAGAGAATCTTTCTGTTCTGTTTCTGTTACAGGTCGCCAGTGAGTGAGGGCGTGGTTGTTAGTGCGACTCCCGGCGGCACTCGTAGGAAGGCGGGTTTGGGGAAATACGTGTCCCTTTTGTTTTTGTTTTTTTTATGAGACAAGTGTCCCTTTTGCTTTGCCTTGAGGGAAAGTAAACCTGGGCATTCGTCGGACCGGGCTTTGTCAAGACCGATCTAGAAATCTCAAGCCCGAGCTCACCCGGCCCGGCCCAAAATGCATGAACAGTTACTTTTTTAAATTAAAATAATTAATTTTTGGATATTTAAATGATTTACTATACCTATATTTGTAATAAAATAGTGATTAATGCCTTTTTTGGCTTTTTCGGGCTTTCAAGCCAGGCTTCGGGCGGAAAAGCTAAGCCCGAACCCGGCCGAGATGTCGGGATTTTGGGCCGGGCTGTCCATGCCCGGGTCCAAGGGGAAGTGCGAGCCCAAAACGACATTACTTGGGTCTGGAGAAAAGGCCAATAATAATTATCCTTGGTGGAGATTAAGGTATTTGCAATGACGTGTAAAGCAACATTTGGTTTTTTGAGGAAACACACGGACACTTCAGATCTGATAAACCAGTATAATGAACAAAGAAGTTGGACACATCAGTAAAAAAATGCGTTCAAGATGATACTAGTCTTCTTTTTTCTCCAATTATACGTCGTCCCCTATGTATGACGACATGTTTCATGTGTGATGCAATAAGAAAGTTGGATGTTTTGGAATGAATGCCATCAAGATCAAGATATATGTCAATATCATTGAGTTGTGATGATGAATATATTAAGATCAACAAAGAGCAAAAGAAATGGGAAATTTCATATCCAAATCTTCCTATTGGGCATTTTTTTGGTGCACTCGGACTATCTGGTCCAAAATGACCAAACTGTCTGGCCTCATGGAAGGTTTCTGAGCCAACGATGCACTTGACCGGATTGTCCGACGGTGCAAAATTTGTTGCGCGTGTTTTACCGTTTTGGCCAAAATTTTCACAATCAAACTCCGCTTTGGATGAACTTGGGCTCTTATAGAAGCTAACAACATGCCAGAGGTTCTCATGTAGAGAACCACCCAAGATCAACTAGAAACAGTGATGAGCTATATGCAAATCTAAATAACCTTCAAGACATCAACTTTGATCGTGGAGTAAAGATAAAGATGAAAGATTGAACTGTAGAGGTCAACTCACAAGTGCAAGTTATGTACCACATGGGCTTGAGTGGTATGGTAAGAAATTATGAATCATTTTGTGAACTAACACGTACTACATGTTTCCTATATCTATATTGGTTAGATAATTCTCATAGGTCTGCATCGAAAGAAAGGCTTCAAGTTAGCCCATGCGAAGATGAAATCAAGTGAAAATGGTCATCAAGCTTAAGGCAGATAAAGGGCAAGTTCAGATAGGAACTTTGAAGGATTTTTTTAGGGGAAACGCTGCTCATCAGCCGGCCGATAATCACACCCGCGTTCGCCTCCTCGATTGTGCGCCACACGTCCTCTGTGGCCCACCACCGTGTCCTTTGCAACAGCATCGCACCTTATTCCCATCTCCCAATCCTTTAGTCCCCAATCAGCACCGCAATAGACACTCGCCACACACCAGTCCTCGCTGCCGGCCTACTCCGGTAGCCGTCGTTCGCCGGCGAGGCTGGCCTTCGACGCCTCACTTGTCGTGGCTGAGCAGTCGGCTGCTCCGCTGCTCCCCTGCATCTAGATCGGGCGAGCCACCGCCCGACGTCGGTGACTGATATTTGCAAGGCCCGGTCATTGTTCCAGCGGCGCGTGGTGCAGCGCACGGCCTCTCCGTCGCCGCTGTCGGTGTCGAGGAGCCCTCCCTGCTGGATCAGTCCCAGCCTTGCGCGTCATGTTTCCGAAACAGAGACCTTGTTGGAGTGGTAAACGGTGTTTCTGAAACAAAGCTCTTGCTACAAAGAAGGATTGTACGCAGAGATGCTTAACGTCACCAATGTTTCTGAAACAGATCTATTGTTGCAATAATCACTGATATGTTTCTGAAACAAAGCTCTTATTGCAATAGTCTCTATTGTTTCTGAAACAAGACTCTTGTTGCAAAGATGATCCTAAGTTGAGCAATCTAGATCGGACGGCTCGCGAGGCGGCGGATCTTTTAAATAGATCCGCCGGCCGACGCGTAGCACGCCCCTTTTTTTTTAGAGAAAAGTCATATAGTCCAAAAACTTTAAATTAATGAAGCCATCAACCGGCTAGGAGATACAGTGGTGTTGAATACAAGGATACAAACTTAATACATGCAAGAAATGCAGGGCAACGACTACCGAGATGCTAACTAGAGAAGCCCAAACACAACTGCCACCAAAGAAAACAACAAGATCGGGCCGAAGATGAACACCACGCCGAAGAGGATCAGTGCGTGCAGAGGCCATAGGGATGCACCAGATGGGGGATGAGAGGAACACCATCTCTATGTTAGGACAGCTAAGTCAAGGACGGAGGAGAGATCACTATCTCTCCTCACACATTGCCGGAGGGAAGACCACTATCTCCGCTCGCCTTAGGATGGAGACAGTGTCAAACCGTGACACGTCCAGGGAATTAAAATCCATACAATGGTTTTCTGCAAACCTAACTACAAATATGACAGTTTTGGGCAATTAGGGCATCTTCAATGCTGACCCACAAACCGGACACCGCATCCGTCCGTGGACAAGGAGGGCAGTGCATGAATACGGATGCGGGAGCCGGCCATCCGCTATCCGCATACATCTCAAACTGCATTTCAACTAACTGGATAAAATGCATAAAACATGATGAAATTCATCAAAGTTCAGATAGAAAATAGTACAAATCATCCATATATGGCATCCAAACAAGTCTAGTACAATAATAGTTCAAATTCAACAAGATTAACCAGTTGTTCAACAAGTTTTTCATTAACGGATCATATCACCCCACACACCCTTGAGCTTCATGCAACAGTGTATGTGTGTAAACGGCTGTCCCTCTATCCTGTGGTACATCATGGCAACGCATAGTAGCTACACAATGTGTAGAGCAACATTGAGTGAATGAATAAATCAATTAACAAGTTGAGCAAGAAGAAACAAAACTTACAATATCCACGGTTGCCGCTCGCAAATGGCCACCTTGCCTCCAGCCGATCAACCTAGCCACAAAACTTGGCGATGGCGGTCTAGATGATGTAACACAGACACGCTAACAACTACACATTGCGTTCATGAATGAGGTGCATGTTGTAGGACGCAATGTGCTTCCGCGCGTGAAAGAAACTATGCACGCTCTGGCAGAAAAGCCTCTTTCTGCTCCCGCCTACAAATTCCGTGGATACAACCAACCACGCATCGAACAACAACTCATCCTCCATGCTCGAGTACCCCACCATCCGACAGGGGGGCGGGGGGTACCTGGTTGTGGATGGATCCTGGGTGGACGGACGCCGTAGTACAAGGCGAGCGGGCGCGTGGGTGGTGATTGCGGGTGTTCGACAATTCCTGGATGACGGCCGGAGAGGTACAACAGTGGCGTCGGAGGAGGAGGGCGCGAATGCAAAGTAAGGGGGAGCAGGGGCGGAGTGAAAAGAGAATGGGACCGATATGGGATTTTGAGTGGGCCGCGGGTGTCAGAGTCCTACGTTGGCTGCTGTCCGGACTCCCACAAAGCCCCCTCCCCCCAATTTGCTTTCAATTTGCATGAAAAAGTGCATCCGGATCGGTCGGCGGACCGATATAATCTCCTTTGAATGGCAAAATACATCCGTGCCGTGGTCCAGACGGATACAAGCGGTTTAAGGGTGTGCTTTGAAGATGGCCTTAAGTGCTATGATGTTGTAACGCATGGCTTGCACGACACCTTGGAATGTGGATGGCATCAGGAAAGAAGGGATGATACCGTGCCCAGTACAAGGAAAATGCATGCAGAGCTTGTTGCTAACTAACTGGTTCACACATTAATGTACCGATGATGCAGGTAATCTGGGTATGCAATTTGCATCCTTGTTCAGACAAAGTGACGAATCAGACATCTGCAGAGGCAAAACACATATTGTTTGCTGCGTGACTAAATCAGGAGAGTTTTTAAGTCAGATAAGTGAGTTTAAACATTCCTGATTTGAACCACAGTTCGCTAATTGGACCGATGGCGCTGGGTTCTGCATTTGGAATCAGTTAATGGGGTTGGACGACACTTGATATAAGTAAATTAAATTTCATTCCTGTGCATCAAATGGTCCCATGGTCTAGTGGTCAGGACATTGGACTCTGAATCCAGTAACCCGAGTTCAAGTCTCGGTGGGACCTCATTTTCTGTTTCTGCCATTTTCTCAATTTCTTTTCTTCTTCCCGCCTCTAAATTATTGCTTCGCGTTTTTTTCCTTTTCCTTGCCCTTCCTCCAAAGTATCACCACCAATTTTTTTTTTTGCTTAGCTTTTGCGGCGTATAATCGTTTGTTTAACCTGCTGCAGCTGCTGGAACAAGATGCGATCGCCGCTTGACCGGATGGAAAGTCTGGTCACGCATCCACACGCCCAGCGATCCATCACTCGCTATGCACTGCACGCTCCCTCCAAAACTGTCCTGCAGCACACAGATTCCCCGTCCTGTTCTATTCATTTTATTCATCAATCAATCATCATCGAGCACCCGCCCGTCCCGTTCCGTTCCATCACGCGAAAGCGACGTCGAGTGACACCTCACCGGCCTAATCCAAATCGATCCACACTCCCCTCCCCTGCTCGCAGCCGCAGGTAGGTGGGTCCTGCCGCTGATTAGTTAACCAAATCCCGTCCCATCGTCAGGGCGAGACTGATCAAGCACACCCACCCACGAGGCCGCGACGCCGACTTGCGTGCCGGTTCCCGTTCCGTTCCGGCTGGACGGACGGACGGACGGGGTTTCACGGGGAGGGGCAGGGCCGTCATTTCGCGCTCCGAGATATTATTGTTTTTTCCTCCGGGCCTCCGCGATAGGGGCGAGGAGAGAGGGCGTGCGGGGGCAGTCTGTGCCCCGGGCCAAGTCACGTGCTCTGCGCCTAGGGATCGGCGACCTGCCCGGCTGCTCCGAGTCCCCCGACTTTCGCTGCCCGAACTGGCCTGTGGGCGGATGGTGCCGTGGTGCGTGACCCTTCCATTTGTGCCTGTGCAGGTGGCCGGCTCCAGCAAAATTGCTATTATGAACAAATTCTTATCAGTGGATCTTTACATCAGTGCTATGTTTCTTATGGGCTTATTTTTTTTAACACAATATAGACGCAAGCCCTCATATAAACGAGCATACACTCACCCCTATGAACGCACACCCCTATCCCTATGAGCACCTCCGAGAGACTGAGCCGGCATACCATCTTGAGATTTTACAAAGTCACTGTAGGCACATATCGTCGAAAATCCTGAAATAAATCCAAGAATAAATGCGAGCACCAGGACTTGAATCCTGGTGGACTGGGGATACACCACAGTCACTCTAACCATTCAACCACAGGTTGGTTCGCCTTATCGGCTCATTCAGTTGGTAGACATATGCCATGTGTCCAATTTTTGTTCATAGACGTCCAAATTTCACATTTAGTACTGCTCCTAGAAGAACGTGACGGGAGGTTGAAAGCATATATATTTTACTCGTTCCTGTCTAGGTTATGTGCCACTACATTCGCCACACGACCAGTTAACGTAAATAAAAGAAACATTATTCACAAAAGGCTTGGCGCTGCAATTCTGGTATCATCACTGGGCCACCATCCATCCCCACTACCCCAAAGCTGATGGATGAGATGCAAGCAATTGATGCCACAACGATGTCCTAAGCACCTTTTCAACGAGGCATGCACAATGAGCCTGCATACCCACAAACATTTCAATTACCTTGGTTGCTCATCTTTTGCACTAGACATTTCACATCCATGCCGTCAAGGAAGCAAACCGGCAATTTTCACCTGTTGCGTGGTGGTTCCGGCTGGAGCAAGGTACGTAGACACTCCACACTTCCATGAGCTCCCTCCATCCCATATTAAGTTTCGCTCAGACTGATGTATACCATATTAAGTTTTGCTCAAACTAATGTAGCTGGATAGATACATTAGTTTGAGCGATACTCAATATGGGACGGAGGGAGCAAATTTCAAGAAGGTGACCTAACTTTGGATTGAGCTCTGCTACACATAAGATGTTCTTTGTCCGATTAGTGTCCAATGGTACACATCCAACCATCCATTACTTAGAACAAAATCACAAAACGTACTGGATAGATTGCTGGACAGAAATCAGACACATGAGTGTGGTACGCATGGAGGTTACAATTTTGATTTGACCCATGTAGGGGCAGACGACGAGGTTTTTCAAAAAAAAGAAAAAATTTACCTTGCAACGTAAATAAAAAAAAGGGCCGCTCTACGCGTCGGCCGTGGATCTTTCTAAAAGATCCGTCGCCTCGGCAACCGCCAGATGTACAACTATCCAACGTTCAATGTTGTTTCCACCATTGCATCTAGGACAGTGTTGCAGGATACTTTGCAAAAAAAAAAAAACCATGTTAAATCTTTTGAATATAGGTGATGATGCAGGTGTTTTTTCTTCACTAATTTTTCAACATGGGCGTTGTTGCAGAAAGAAAATGCAACACAGATAATGTTGCAGAAAATATCTGCAGTATTTTTTCGTCTTTATTTTTTGCAACATGGTTGTTGTTGTTGCGGAAGGCAATTTTACAACACAGATGGTGTTGCAGAGAGATATACGCAAAAGGACATGCGTACACGCGTCACACAGAGAAGGCAGCGGATCGCTCGCGTGTGCGATCCGTCGCCTGAAGGTAAGCATTTCTAGAAAGATATTTGTGCACACATCTAGAAAGATTAGTGGGATTATTGCAGCTCATACCCGGGAATAATTTTCTCAAGATTTGATGTGGTCATTTATAGAAAAAAAAAAGCAAACTCGAAATTTTCCTGCATTGTCCTAGGGTTAGTTACAGGGGAAAGCAAATTCAGATCTTTCTTCCTGTTGCCTTGGACAAGAAGATTCGAGGCGTGCCGCACCGCGGTGTGGGGCGCGCGGCCCGCGTGCGCGTAGCCGGGGCGAGAAATATCTCGCGGCCACCCACTCCCACTTGGCCGGCCCCGCATATTCCAAATCCCGAGACCCGCATCCTCACCCACCCGCCCCGTCGCTGACGCGTGGGCCCCGCCGTGCGCGTGATGCGATCCGGGCGGCCACCTACCGCTATAAATCTCGCCCCACGGCGGGGCAGCGTCCTCCTCATCGCTCTCGGGGTTGGCTTCTCCTCCCCTTCCGGTTCGGGTTCTGGTTCGGTTCGGGTCCGAGAGTAGCTAGCCTAGTCTAGGGTTTCCGTAGTTCGGAGAGGAGAGAAAGGGAGAGATCCATGGCGGAGACGGAGTACCGCTGCTTCGTGGGCGGCCTCGCCTGGGCCACCGACGACCACAACCTCCAGCAGGCCTTCAGCCAGTACGGCGAGATCCTCGACGCCAAGGTAACCAACCAACCAACTCCCAGATCCGTTGGAATTTCGCGTCCGATTTGCTGTCCGTGTGGTAGATCTGTCCCGATCTTGGGTTTGTGTGGTGGATCTGACCGGATCTGGTGGTTTTTGTGTTTTGTGCGTGCGTGCAGATCATCAACGACCGCGAGACGGGCAGGTCCCGTGGCTTCGGCTTCGTCACGTTCGGCAGCGAGGAGTCGATGCGCCAGGCCATCGAGGAGATGAACGGCAAGGAGCTCGACGGGCGCAACATCACCGTCAACGAGGCCCAGTCCCGCCGGTCCGGCGGTGGGGGCGGCGGCGGCGGCTACGGCGGCCAGCGCGGCGGTAGCGGAGGCTACGGCGGCGGCGGCGGTGGCTACGGCGGCCAGGGCGGTGGCGGCTACGGCCAGGGAGGCGGTGGCGGCTACGGCCAGGGCGGTGGTGGCTACGGCGGCCAGCGCGGTGGCGGCGGCTACGGCGGCGGCGGCGGCGGCTACGGCGGCGGCGGTGGTGGCTACGGCGGCCAGCGTGGTGGCGGTGACTCCGGCGGCCAGTGGAGGAACTGAGCGGCGGGGCCCTCCAGTTATCGATCTATCTACCATCTCGTCGTCTTCGTCAGCAAGTTATCTTCAGTTCCTGTGTCAGTCAGTCTGAGTCGTCGTGTGTGTCGTTGAGTCCTGTGGTGTTTTTGATCGCGAGCTCGAGTGTCGCTCTGTCCGGGGTTAATTAGAGCTGGTTACGCGAGGAAGAAACAACATGTGTTATCTTTCAGTCTTGGTCGGTCGGTCGTCGGTGATGCAGCAATCCCTTCTGTCATGGATTGGGATGTGATGTTGGAATATCCTATGTTTGAACTCGGTTTAAATGGAAGAAAATGCAAGTCGTCATAGCTGCGAAATATCCTCCTCTGTGTCCTGATTATTTTTGTTCCTTTCTCTCTACTGTTCTGAAGCATCCATCGATCTTTGCTTAGATCTATTGAAATTGTTCTGTGAATCAGGAAAAAAAATATTCTAAACTTGCTGTCATTCGGACTGATTGCGAGCATCCATATTCTAATCCTGCATAAGATGCAAAACTTGCTGTCACCATCTTTCACAACTGACACGGAGCACAAGGGAAGTGTAGAATAAAAATGTCATTTATGGTTTGGTTCAAACTTGATCAGATTACATACAGATGCCATGAGATGGCCAAAGCAGCAGCATGCCTATGGCTAAATGTCCAGAGAGTTTGGTTGTTTCAGTCGAGGACATAGATGCGGGAGGCGATGTCCTGAACCAGCCAGTCGAAGCCCTGGAGCAGGCCGTCGCCCGTGTAGGCGCTGCAGCCGACAATCTTCCAGTGCCGGTCCTTGTTCATCACTTCAAGATTCAGAACCTGAATCCAAAACTCAACTCCAGTTACCATCGAATTCAAAGACTAAACATGTCAATTTAAGAAGACAAAAAGCATCTTGGAGCGAAGACCACAGACTAGTATGTATATGCTTGCTGGGATTGTTTTCCGAGGTTTTGGCTACTCCCTGAAGCGACGATCACAAGATGGTCATGGCATCATGCGACTCCAGGTAAGAAGATTGACCCATACATGAGGGTCCATATATACATACTACTGGAGTACTGGACTAGTGATAGTGTGTTTTACCTTGGCGATCTCGTCAGGCTTCAAAGCGCCTTGAATGTCCTGCTTATTTGCGAAAACTAACAGCGATGACCCAGCCAGTCTCTGTAATCAATATTTCAAGGGTCATTCAGTAGTTGAACAGGATAGCACATAAATTAAGCACAAACATGCTAGGTAATCAAATTTGCAGTCCCAAGAGTTTCCTGATGCTAAACAGCAATTGCTAGTTTTCAGCTAAGTAATTTGAAGCAAAATTTCAAGACAAAGAATGCTAAAGCAGACGATTAGTGGTATTCACTAGGCAATTTACCTCTTCTTTCAAAAGATTGTGGAGCTCAGCACGGCAATCATCGAGCCTTCGGACATCGGAACTATCCACCACCCAAACTAGACCGTCAGTCTGCTCAAAGTAGTTCCTCCAATACGAACGGATGGTCTTCTGGCCCCCAACATCCCATATGTTCAGCGAGTACCTGCCACAATCAGCCCCATTATCAATTCCTGGCAATTTGTTCTGCTGTTCCCATGACTGTGCTCATGCATTGTGAGTTTTTGACCACCATGATTCATGAGTGATGGGCATCAAGCAGCTGTCAAAATTATGGCCAAAATGTGTTGTATTTTCACCGATGTGGTTTAGCACTTTTCCAGATTACAGGTTAGTAATTGCATAGCTTACATTAAATGCTAAAAGTACAACCATCCATGCAGCTTGCTTTGTACAGTAATAGGCTGAAAACATAACAGATGCCGGCTGACGAAGACCTAAAAACAAGCTAAAATGAACCATCATATTTTGCTTGATTGTACCATTTGGTGTCACAGTTGTCCTAGTGTCTCTAAAATTGTCAATTTGCTGACCATAAGTTATACAAATTACACCGCATCAGTGTTAGACTTAAATATTATCATCTCCTCTTCCCACTTGATAACAAACTAAAACACAGCAGATGTGATTTAGTACCTCTCCAGATTCGGAATTGCATTGCCTACTTTGAATGCTAAAAATACAACCATCCATGCAGCTTGCTTCATAGTAGGCCGAAAACACGACAGATGCTGACTGACATAGACTTAAAAACAAGCTAAAACAAACCATCATATTGCTTGATAGTACTGTTCGGTGTCACCGTTGTCCTACCCTGTCCCTAAAATTGTCAATTCATAAGTTATTCAAAATTCCAAATTGCACTGCGCCTGTGTTGAATTTAAATATTAGCGTCTGCTCTTTCCACTTGAAAACATCGGTGCCAAACTACACTCTGATGTTTGTGGTTGTGGAGCAATACAGCCTACAAAATTCCCAAACATATATGTGGATCTCATCCTCTCTTAGCTTTTCCCCAAGAATCTAGTTGCACACCTTGAATACTGCTGGTGCTCGACCACCTTCAGTTGATTTTAGCTGAAGCACAACACGACAGTACTCTCCCCCAGCAGTAATTGAAATGAAATCATCTAAAGCTGTTGAAATTATATATTAATCACTAAACCTCCAGAGAACAAGCCCAGATTGCAAGATTGTTCCTCTAATTATCTTATGCAACTACAAAGGCTAGGGTGCCCTTCACATAACAGAATGCATGGCATACTTGCAATAGTTAATAGGCACGAAAAATTCTGACGCTGTTGAAAAACGGTGGTACTATGCAGTGAATATACATAGATATTACAAGTGCTAAAATTACTATGATATCTTCTAGAACACCTTCAGTTAATACTTAATACAAGTGGCATACCCTGGAGGTACTATAAAATTGGAATCATCAACCTAAATTACTCTGAAATTTCTCACAGCCCCCTTTTGCACTTTTTGTTACTACAGCTGACATTTTTCTAGATTTGCTCGAGATGGAAATGGAACGATCAAATATAACATCAGCTGGAAGTGATGATTACTGTTATGGCATATACTTAACTTGATAAATAAGCAAAGAATGTAGTACATACTTTTGGTACTGGATGGTCTTGATATTAAAGCCAAGAGTAGGGCTGATGACACTGGTGTCCTCCCCATTTATCTTGAGCACAATTGTCGTCTTACCCGAGTTGTCCAGGCCGCTGTAAATTTGACATCGGTGAAATAAATCAATCAAGAATAACAATTAACAAAGAACTGAAAGGCACAAGCCTTGAAAGTCAAGAAGCATACATATCAAGCAAAGAACCAAGAATAATAATGCGTTTGGATAGGAGGAATCTGGGGTAAAATAAGAAGGCGAAAAAGGAATGGAGCAGGACGCTTACACCATGAGAATACGCATCTCCTTTTCCTTGCGCTTGATTTTTCTGATGATGCTGAGGAGACCCATTCTGGAGCTGGCCCAGCAGAGGAATCAGCATAAAGTAAGATGAAGAGAAGGGGAACAGGTACAAAGACTTGTGAAATTCTAATTCAGTTGAGACACTCAGGCAGGCTGCTATGAACCCCCAACGTTTACAACAGGATCACAAAGAATAAAAAATTGCGTTCGGAACCGGTGATGTAATGTAGGGTCATAATATTCAAATTTCAGGATATCGGTAAGATGAAGAGAAGGGGAACAGGTACAAAGACTTGTGAAATTCCAATTCAGTTGAGACACTAAGGCAGGCTGCTATGAACCCCCAACGTTTACAACAGGATCACAAAGAATAACAAATTGCGTTCGGAACCGGTGATGTAATGTAGGGTCATAATATTTAAATTTCAGGATATCGGTAACTGGTACCATATCGGCCGGGTGCTGAGTAGGGATAAATAGGCGAATTTTCCAGTTAATCGTCCGATAAATCAATTAATCGGTTATTCGGTGACCAACAGAGTAGCAATTAACTGACCGAGATGCCGATTAACTGGCCGATATTTTGGAACAATGATATTTACAACCAGCGAAGATTCAGACATGGTTTGTATTTCTCATGTAAATTCAAAGCAAAGTCTGATCTCAGAAGACATGGGACGTAAGTACTACGTGGATTAGAAAGCACGGCACGCCACTGCGAAGCGGCATGCAGCTCAGAATTTCAGGGGCGCACTAAGAAAACAATTCCTGGCAGTGCCTCTACATTCACCAACTATAACAAATCTAAGATCCGCACATGCACATACTGCTATGCCGTTGCCCCTACTTTCAGCAAGCATGGATCTAACATCTGCAGTTGCATATACACTGCTGTGACACCCTCTACTTTCACCAAGTGTACATCTAAAATGTGGACATGGATATATTGCTGTGCCACAGCCTCAGACACTAGCGAGTATAACACACGAGCCTGCCCTGAACCGAGCAGCATATAGCAAACAATGGACAGCTGAAAATTGGTTTCCTCTGATCATGCTAAGACCAAGATCGTCGCATGGCACAAACAATCATAGCGGACACTGAAATGGATCTAGCAGAAGGGCACCCGCGCACATAATAAAGGATAATCAGCCATCAACCGCCGGAGATGCAGGGTGCGTGCGTGCTTACCTACCTAGGAAGGAGGACTGGGCCCGGTGGCGGGAGGCTCGTGGGCGTGCACGGGGACGGCGGAGGCCAGGCTCGAGGAGAGGCGCGCAGGCTAGGGCGGCACTCAGTGGAGGCGCGGCGGCGGCGGCGGCGACGGCGACGGTGATGGAGATGCCGCTGCTTCTGAATCTGAGGAGAGAGTGAGACTGCGGTGAAAAGGTGCGGCGTGCGAATGGACGAGGGCCGGCGGGACGGGCTGTGGGCCGACAGCGCTTTTACTTGGCCCAGTAGTATTTTTTCTCAGGTGTAAAAAGGCCCGTTTGTTTATGATAGGGTGGGTAGTTCATTCAGCATTCAATCGGTTGAACAAATTTACCAGGCAAATACCCCTCGGTTTCTGGTTGTAATTACACCCTATATGAGATTTTCTTTAATAATTACAAAAAATAGAAACATTTCAGAATTTTTTAAGAATTAACTTGACTTTCTTTGGCACTAGCATATAAAATTCCACGAATAAAAAACCAGCGTTCACTTCAGGGCAAAATCAAAAACCAAAATTATTTGCTATTATAAGTCACTATCCACACTATTTTGGCTGATTTTTTTAAAACAAGTCAAAGGGTTATTTTTTGTGGAATTTTTTTACACGTACAATTGGAGGTCAAGCTTGTTTCAAAAACATTTTCAGTTTTTTTTGGCTTTTTGTTTAGTTATTAATTTTATTTTCATATAGAGTGTATATACACCCATAGACCAAACGTCCACGTCCCAATTTACCATGTCAACCTTGAGACCTCCGATCTTGT